>NC_022023.1:4685063-4845955 GCF_000317375.1 Microtus ochrogaster
GGAGGCAGAAATTCTTTTTCTCAAAAAAAAAAAAAAAAAAGAAAGAAAATCCTAAGAATCAATTAACCTGCACTCAGAAGGGTACACAGACAACCAGGGAGCCTGCACAGGATTGACCCAGACCCTTTTATTTTACAGTTGTGTGGCTTGGTCTCTTTGTTGGACTTCTAAGAGTGGGAGCAGAGGCTGTTTCTGACACTTGTGTTTGCTTATTTCCCTCTTTGCCTCGTGTTAGGTTACCTTGTCCAGCCTTAATCTGAGGGGAAGAACCTCGAAGTCTTACTGCACCTTGATAAGCCATATTTAGTTGTTATCCATGGGAGTCCTGCCCTTTTCTAAAGAGAAATAGAGGAATAGATTGGGGAAAAGGGGGGTTAGGGAAGGAGCTAGGAGGAGAGGAGTTAGGGAAAACGATCGTCAGGGCATTAAAAATAATATAGTAAATAAATAAAATAAAAATATGTTTCCTACTTATGATCACATAACATTAAACTAGGCTTTTCATCTTTTATTCTTCACTTAGCAGAGATGGTGTCACCCAAGAGAATTAGAATAATCCAAATAAATCTGGGATGTGCTTCAATTCTTGCACACTTATAAACATGTATGAAGTTGAAAAGCACTGAACAAGGAGGCAATCCTTTCTTCAGCTGCAGTTGGGGACTTGATGGCCAAATATGTCCTCTCCCAAGGTTAGGAGGAGCAGAGGAATTTATCACCCTTATTGTAGCAAGGGAGTTAAGATAATATTTAGAAGGAGCCACTAGGGTACAACAAGATTGCAAACTTAATTGTAATGTTGATCCCCTCTGCGCCATCTTATTAAGCAGCCGGGAAAATCCTTTATCAGAAAAGCTTTCCAAGCATGTGACCTTTTCCTTCTCACCATTTCTATTTCACTTAAATTATCGCCCTGAAGATTTCAAAGGGATTCTCGCAGCAGGCTGGTAGATTGGACCCCTTTCTAACTAAGGAAACATTGATTGTGTAAAGGGAACGCAAATATCACAGACAGCTCCTGTAGGTCTCTTTGAATCAAATTTGTACTCTATAAGAGCTTTTAATTTTTTTTCTCTCTCATTTTTGTGGCTGTCTTTAAAATGGCAATGTAGCAGTAAGATAATTAATCTCTGGACCATAACTTTGAGGTCTAATTCTAATCAGTGTGACCAGGGTGGGCAGGGCTCAGCTGGGACCACTTGGCATTCTCTCACATGACCACCTGACCACAAAAACCACCCAAGGCACAGAGATTTCTTTTGAAAAGGATGCTGAGAACTAGAACTGGCCCGCAAAAATGAAAAGTGGTTGTTAACTCTTGTGTTCGCAATGAAGGCTTGCAGCCAAGATCAATCACTGTTTTTCTCACTTATCGAAACACATATAAGTACAACTAATATATATATATATATATATGTATATATATATATACATATATATATATATATATATTCATGCTATGTAAATAGGATTGGATTGTGTATGGTTAAATCAGCTCTGGAAAGTTATGTTGGGTGGATATATTTCAACCGCAACATTTTTTGTTGTTTTTTAAATAGACTTTTACTCAAGTGTTTGAATTCATGGACTCCCCTGTCAGTTTCCTGGGATGTCACTCATGGACCATTGCACCCAACTTAGGGAAATTATTTAGGTCTCATGAATGGGACTTCTAGATCCAGACTCTGCTGGTCTTGAACTCACAGAGATCCGTCTGCCTCTGCTTCCCGAGTGCTGGGATTAAAGATGTGTGCCACCACCAACAAATCTCAACAGACAAGAAAATTGAAACAATCCCCCCCTGCAACCTGTCAGATCACCATGGATTAATAGTGGGTTTCAAAAACAACAGACATAGCAGAAAGCCAACATACATAGACACTGAACAGTTCTGTGTGCCACCACCAACAAATCTCAACAGACAAGAAAATTGAAACAACCCCCCTGCAACCTGTCAGATCACCATGGATTAATAGTGGGTTTCAAAAACAACAGACATAGCAGAAAGCCAACACACATAGACACTGAACAGTTCTCTGCTGTTTCACGACCACTGGGAAAAGGAAGAAAGAAAAAAATTAAAGACTTCCTAGAATGCAATGAAAATGAACATACAATATATCCAAACTTACAGGACACAAATAAAGCGGCACTAAGAAGAATGTTCATAGCATTAAGTAACTTTTAAAGAATTTAGAGAGAACCCACACTAGTGACTTAACAGTACCCCTGAAATCTCTAGAACAAACAGAAGGAAACATACCCAAGAGTAGAAGGCAGCAGTAAATAATCAAACCAAGGGCTAATATCAGTAAGATAGAAACAAAGAGAACAATATAAAGAATCAAGAAAGCAAGAGTTGGTTCTACAGAAAGTTAAGAATCTATGCAAACTAACTAAAAGACAGGGAGAGAATATTCAAATTAAAAGAAAATAAGAAATGAAAAGGCAGACTAACAACAGACACTGAGGAAATCCAAAGAACCATTAGGTCATACTTCAAAGTCTTTTCCCTAGAAAATTGGAAAATCTAAAAGAAATGGACAAATTTATTGATAGATGCCACTTACCAAAATTAGATCAGAATCAGACAACCAATTTAAATACACCTATAACACCTTAGAAAATAGAAGCTGCCATTAAAAGTCTCCCAACCAGGGCCAAATGGCTTAGGCACAGAATTCCACCAGACTTTAAAAAAAAAAAGAAGAAGAAGAATCAATACCAATACTACCCAAATATTTCCACAAAATAGAAACAGAAGAACATTATTTTATGGGGCCTCAGTAACCCTGACTCCAAAACAATACAAAGACTCAACAGAGAAAGAGAACTACAGACTAATTTCCTTAATCAACATAGATGCAAAATTACTCAACCAAATACTGGCAAACCAAATCCAAAAGCACATCAATACAATCATCCACAATGATCAACTGAACATGGTGTCAGAAATGTAGAGACGGTACAACATAAGAAAATCTGTCAAGGTAATCCACCATATAAACGAACTGAAAAAAAAAACCCACTTGCTCATGTCAGATTCTGTAAAAGACTTTGAAAAATACACACCCTTTCCTGATAAAAGTAATGGAGATAATCTGAATACAAGGGCCATATCTTAACATAATAAAGGCAATTTGAATACAGCATGGCAATAGATCATAAAATGAAATGGAGAGAAACTCAAAGCAACTCCATCAAAATCAGGAAGAGGACAAGGCTGGCCACTCTCTCCATATCTATTCAAAATAGAACTTGACGTTTTAGTTAGAGCAATAAGACAACTAAAGGTCAAGGAGATACAAACTGGAAAGGAACAAGCCAAAGTATTACAATTTGCATGATGATATGAGTATACATAAACAACCCCAAAACCCCTCTACTAGGGTGCCATGCACCATGCCCCCGTGTCTGTGCTCTGTGCGCTGGCACCCAGTTCCCAAGCTTTGGGCAAGGGGGCTGGAGGTTAAAATATACAAACACACACAGACAGAGAGACAGCGACACGTGTCATCCTTGAGTTCCCCAAGAATGCCCCCTTTATTATGTTCAGGGGCAGATTATATAGAGATAGCCACGCCCCAGCCAAACCCACCAGAAACCACTCTCCTGCCATCAGGAACTCCTGAAGATCTCCCGCTCAGAGCAACTGTAGGCACTCAGATCAGGGGAAAACAAGTTTCTTACAAGAAATTCAGGATCTGGATCACTGTCCCAACACTAGGGAACTCCTACAGCTGAAAAACACCTTTAGTAAATTGTCTGAATATAGGATTAACTGAAAATAATCACTTACATGTCTGCAAAATGTAAACACATTGTGCAGTATATCATGCTATGTCTGAATGAGTGAAGAGCCGTTTGTCACTTGATAAAACTTTATGGTTGCCCTTATGAAAAGTGAGTTGCCCAGAATTTCAGAAATTCAGTTTCTATTGGTACATACAGATTGTCCTCTAAGTCTGACCCTTTCTCTGCTGCGTTTGAAAATAATTTTATTATGCAAGTACTTAAATGCCACTAAAAGTATGTTTAAGGAAGAAAAACATTAACAAGCCCCTGAATACAGATTTTTATACGCATAGAAACAGAGGAAGATGTAGCTGCTTTCCACCTAAGTCAAACATTTTTCGAGCCTTAAAAATGTTCAGACTTTTACAACCACATTACTAGATTTTGAGAGGTAATTTCTCATATAAGCCAGTTGCTATGGCCAAGACTCTCTATTACCACTCCTATAATGGAAGAAAAGCATCATTTCATTCTATCTACATCTACTATGCAATTATTCTATTTTAGTCTTCTACAAAACCTTGGGGAATGGGAGACAGGGAGACCAAAGGCTTCAGAGGCTCACATGTCAGTGGGAAGAATGATAAGGCTTCTAGGCCATATGAGAAGCAATTACAGTTGTGGCTATGCTTTGCAGAGTGGAGGAGATCATACAATTGCCTTTCTTGGCATATTGCACAATTACCTTGTGCATGCTCTTTCTTCCTGAAATCTATCCTGATGCTGCTGCCTTTTGTGTACAAGAGCTTATTGTAGCGTGAATTTATGCAGATATTTTTCTAATAAAACAACATTAATAGCTTTCCATTACTTACAGAATAAAGTTCAAACTTTGTAAGGCGACAGAAAAAGTCAATCACAATTGAAACTCTTTCTTTTCAGACTCTCCTACTACCGTGCCTTTGAACTGGCTCTTGCCTCTTCCGGCCATTTCATCTCTAATGAGCTCCTTTTCATCCTTGAAGTCCGTTTCAATCGTCTCCTAACCTGTGAATCCTTTCCTTGGTCCTCCAAGGCAGAAGTAATTGATTCTCTCACACTTCTTCCACATACAATGCGCTTACATTTCATGTGGAATTTTAATGTCTTTGTGCTTCTCTCTTCCCAAATAAAGTGGTAATACTGTATAAGAGCATTACATTAACCGTTTATTTATTTCAGTGTACCAGGAGATAGCCTAGAGGCTGGAAGAAAACATTTTTCAGTTAATGTGTGCTGAATTTATTTACATTCAATATGCCTAAATATACTACTGAAAGGATTGTGTAAAGTCCAAACAGGTATGCAGAATGTTCTTTGCAAACTAGATCAATGTATATGTACAAGTATCTGTCAGTTTCCTATCAACATCAACCGTACATACCCTATAAAACAATGGATACCTGGTACCTGGATGCCGAATTGCATGTTTGACCAATTTTTGTGATCTCCAAAATACTTAGTGACATTGTGCTATGTGACAAACTCCTTGATAAGTGCCTCGTGAGAACTTTTATGCCAATGATTAATACAGTGGATATCGGCATCATCCTGTATTTGCAAAGAAGGAAACCTGACTGAAAGTACGTGCGTGTACTATGGTTACTTTTTACTGAGGTTGGGAGCTGACTTTCTAGTCGAAGTATATTTGATTCTGAAGTAGGATCTCTTTTCATAACCTATCCTGGTTAGTTTATGCGTGTCTACATGCATGTGCATGTATATATGAGTCAACTCACAGATGCACTTAGATGTTGAGATAAAGACAGCATGCGGTGGCCATAGATACACATACTGTATATAATAGAGTTCTAGATATGCATACATACAGTCCATGAAAACTCACCTGTTAGTTATAAATCTGATGAGCATGTATGTATAATTACATAATGTACATTTGGTATAGGATATAAGTGTATTTTATACATATAAAGCAACCGATTATCCCTCCCCTTCCTTCACAAGCATATAATTTATTGACAAAAGCTTCTTTTCTCTGTTCTAATAACATTAAAATTCTGTCAGTAAGTATGCTGTGTTTTCTAAAAAGAATGTATTTGTATGTGCTTATGTCTTTATGTTTTAGGATTGCACACAGAGGGCACAAGGAAGATTCTCTGGACTAAGAAACTATAGCACTTCTTTCTTTTGTATTTTCTAGCAACAGCTGTCGTCCCCATGTGGTGGAGAGGTGTGGACCACCATCAGTAAGTGTTAATTTGTCAGTCTAGTTGAGACAAGGATACTATTATACAGCTTTGTTCTCTGAAGAAAATATACAATCACAGCTGGAATTCAGGCACTTGCTTTCATGATGAAAGCGAGGATTTGCAACAGAAATGCCTTTTTGTTCTGCTATCCCTTTCTTGCTTTCCCAGCTTGTGGGCCAGTTGCATTTGTACCTACTCTTTGTGATATGCATTCTTAGCAAAGCACGGATGCTAGCAAGGCACTGTCTTGCCCATAATCTCATGGGTCCTTTTTTGGACCAAAGTAAGACTTTATAGTTCCAAGATTCCTTAAAGCTCTGAGACTGCTTTACCCTCTAAAAAAGTTTTGATTTTCAAAACCCTTTGAATAAGAGGATGTTGCTTCTTCCCTGTGAGTGTCATTGGCAGGTGTCGAGGTGCCTTGGTGTTTCCATCAATAAAAAGGAAACCACTGCAATTGTAATTGTTGATTACTTAAGTATCTCAGAAAAGCAATTGTAATACAGGCACACACAGATATAGTTCAAATCAGAATTAATTAGAATTAAAAGTTCAAAGATATTTTTTGAGAAATTGAAAAGGAGAGGTTGGAGAGAAGACTCGGAGGTTAAGAATATTCTTGCTTTTTCAGAGGACCTGAGTTTGATTCCTAGCATCCATATTAGGCTGAACAGCTTTTAACTCTACCTGGGAATCTGATGCTTTTGACCACTAAAGCATCTGAGTTTACATGCTGTCTAAGGACATAGACCTCACATTCAACAGAACTCTGTTGTAAGTTCATAGAGGGGTAGCTAACATTTTTTAGAACTGTCTGAAAAGATGCAATGAAGTTTTCTCACAGGGAGGTCTGAACCAAGGGGTAAAAGGTTTTGATGCCACCTGCTGGTAATAAAAGGTTATCTTCAATGTTTTCTGTTTTACTTTCCTGTCTCCCACATGACGTAGGAGGTTTACCTAAGGAATATTTATAGTAGACACGGTCATGTCAAAAGCTGCTTCATTAAGAAGGCAGATGACCTCTCAAGGGCAGAGATTTGGAATTGTTTTTATTTAAGAAATGCAACTGAAGGGTGGAGTTGATTCCCTACTAGAGAATGAGGACACTGGCCATTAACAGCTAGGGAGGCAGCAACTGAAAGCTGAATCAAACACCCTCTTTGCCTTGGTGCTTAGATGTTTCCGGCTTTATGTTCCCCTCCCCTTACTTTATTCCAATTCATTCTCCTGCCAGCAATCTCTCCATTCTGATTTTATCAGCAGTTGAGAGAGTGAACTACTACTACCTTTTATCTATTAAGATATTCGTACCATCTGAGACTTAAGACAAATAAATAAATAAATAAATAAATAAATAAATAAATAAATAAATAAATAAATAAATAGGCGAAATGACCCAGGTACATTGCTCCTGAGTTCTTGCCCAAATGGTACCAAGTCAATATATCACAGAGACAACAATGCTTATTTCACCACTATTTTACAATAATCAAGTTGTAGAATCCTTTCAGGTATCAAACAACAGAGGAACAAAGAAAGATAGTGTGCTATTTCTCACAAGCTGGTATTTTTTATTCATCTTATTGATCTCCTGCCTCTTCTTGAATGGGCTATTCAATGATGTATGGCCTTGTCTATCTTGTTCAACAAAAGTGCACAGAAGTTCCTCTGGTCTCTTCAGTACTTACAACAGTGTTCTAAATTTGATCATATGGAACCCTGCTAATGGTTATTGGACAAATTAAGAAATGAATAAGTTACATAGAGAGTGGAATTATAGATGTGGCTTTTATAAAAAAAAAAAACCAAGCAAAGAAAAATCACCATGGACAACCTTGTTTTGTTTTTCTCTGAGGAGCAGTCTCCAGGCATAAACAGTTCTGGAACAGCAGCCTGCAGTGACAGTATTTCAAAGGAACACCATTTCTTTTCCTTAAGTTACTGACATACTCGACAGGATATTCATGACTCCTAGTTGAAAATTATCATTGCCAGAATAAATTAAAAGAATCAATAATGACTTTGCAAATTCAAGTTAAATCCTATTTTGTTGTGAATTTTCTCCTTCCATCCCATTCCATGCATTATTTTCTCCACCTTCCTCTTTCCCTTCTTCCCATTACTGTCTCTTCTCTCTCTCTCTCCCTTTCTCCCTTCCCCCTCCCTTTCTCTTTCTCCCTCTCTTCTCTCTCTCTCTCTCTTCCCCTTCCCCACTCCCTCTCTTTCTCTCCAGTCCTTCCTCTTCTATGTGTCTGCTTTCTCCTTCAAACTCTCATTTTCATTTTCTGTGGGTACAAAATAAAAAGTAGTTAGAATGGATAAGCTCTGGGATTCTACTATGAAGCATAATTTTTATATATTTTCATATGTCATATCCATAATTTTAGTTTTGGCAACATTCGTTTGTTGCTCAGATGTGATAACTATTACTGGCTTTATTTCAGCTAGCAGAAAATTCAAAATATATAGCTCAGGAGCTGCTTTCCTTTACAGTATGAGGGCTATCAACAATCTTGCAGATCTTTGTTCGAACCCCTTACTTCCTCCTTTCATGTAGTTTTAAGCCAAACTACCTCTGTTTCTTACTCTCCATGTCTGCATAACAAGAATATTGATAACTAATCCACTGGGAGGACTAGAAGATATGCTAATAATATTTACAATAGTACATTTACTTTGTGGTAGGCATGCTTTCCCAAGAATAGCATCTTATCATAAGATCACAGTAGCTCCACAGAAACCTCAACCCCTGTGTGAGAGTATAAGAACCACTGTATGCATGAAGCCATGAAGGCGCTCAATAGTAAAGGTAGGAAGTTATGTGAATTGAAGCCTCACAGCATATGTGCTATTCTGGTAAGCCATGCTGCAGGTAGATGTCAGGGAGAATAAATTCAGAGGTCCTGATCACCCCTTTCTAGCCTGTAAACCAAAGTCTAACCTTGGAGGGATAAAAAAAAAAACTGTTAATAATCTTGTACCATGAACAGTGATGTTAATCCAAATATGCATAATCAACCACACTGCTCTCTAACAAAGGACACCAGACTAACTCAAAAGTAGTGGCACTGACAGCACTGACAGAAGCTATTTCAGTAAGAAAACGGTCCATCTTTGATTTGGGATTCCCCTCTGTATGTTGTGAATACCACTGGTTAATAAATGAACTGGTTTGATCAAATAGAGTAGGACAGAGCTAGGCAGAGAAAACTACACTGAATGCTGAGAGAAGGAAGGCAGAGTTTTGAGAAGCCATGGAGCCACTACCAGAGACAGATGCAGAACTTTACCTGGTAAACCACAGCCATGTGGTGATACACGGATTACTAGAAATTGGTTAAATTAAGATGTAAGAGTTAAAGTAAGATGTAAGATGTAAGAAGCTTGAGTTAATGGGCCAAGCAGTGATTTAATTAATAGAAAAGAAAGGGACATTGGATGGGATGATAGATTAGTGTGAGCTTACTCACACTAAAAATAATAGTGAGTAATAGAGTGAATACTTGTGAGTTATTATTTATAGGCAATTGCATTGGTATAGATTATTGTATATACACACTTAAATTATATTAAATATGTTCCTATTTTTGTCTACAATATTTATATAACTAGTCAAGGTTATTTTGTAATATTGTATGCATGCATGCTTCTACCTCTGTTTAAGACATTTTGTATACTGATACAATTTTAGGATATATTTATCATATGGCATTTCTACCTCTGATCAAGATACTTATTCACTGCTTGCATTTTGAGATCATTGTCCTCATTTTTTGCACAGTTGTTTAAAGATTATTTAATATTCTAATATAAAATCTTAGTCTTTAAGTTATATAGGCATTAAGAATTACAGGTCAATAGTCATCCATGTTTGTCATACTTATAGTTAGACTAGTCAGGTTCTTTAGATACATAGAGATTGTATTCTGCATAGATAGGTATTCTTCAACCACTTCAAAAAGCTGTAGAATATGGCATTTAAATAACTTAGGCTTCTGTTGACATGAAACAGGATTGCTTCTGGCAGCACCCATCTATTCCCAAGAGAATGTTGAGCACCAAAGACACTTCACTTGGAGCACTTTTCTTCTTGGCAAAACTGAACTTTGGGCAAGGAACTGCACATGCATCAACCACTGACAAAATGCCTGATGTCCAGACTGGACAAGCAAGATACAAGAAAAAAAGACTGTCAAATCTTGTGAAGACAGGGTAAGATGAATTTTAAAAAAATTTCTGCCTCTGAAAATGGTCTGTCAGTTAATCTAGGCCTTAGCCAAAGATGGTTGCTCTAACATTGCAAATGAGACTTTGGGTGATTGCCCAGGTAGCCAGTCTGTCATTTGTTGCACATTTTGGAAGTTGCTTGATTATACTTACTGCTTACTCAAGTAGTATTATTTCCATTCTCAGGTCTTAGATGGAATTGAAGACTAGATAGTTGTAGTCACTTTTCTCTCATGACTTGACCAAGTTATTTATAAGACTTAAACTTCTTAGGATAGGATAATAATTGAAACATTTATCACACGTTTATTGCTTGATATTGTTTATACTGGTTGTAATTCTAATTTTTATACCTGATATTTGCTCTTATTATATACAATTTTGCGTTAGACTTAGAACTCTCTTACTTAAAGAAAAGTCTGGGCATCCGAGAGAGGGAATGCATGCTTTACATAGGCATTTATAGTATAAGAAGCCATGCCCAAGTTGGGGGAATAACTTAAAGGCTACAGGCTGTAGTATTTCCTACAGCACACCTTAACAGATATTATTTACATTATGTCTTTAAAAATATAAGGGATGATAGAGGTATAGCTAGGAAATTTGATCTTTCATATAACTAGTGCAGAAGAAAGCCAGGACCCCACTGCTGTACCAGTCTTAGCTGACTTGAACCATGGGGGATCTGTATGAAAGGTGTTCTAAATGCACTACGTTGGAGAGTTAAAAAATAAGTAAATCAGATTTTCATTTTTCAAGATCAGGAAACAGCACACTGCTGTGATATTGGCTGTTCGTGAAGCTAGTAACCATTAGCTAAACAAAGCTGAAGGATTGGCGTCATCTCCTGGCTCAGTAATAGCAGATTCAGATTAGTGGACTGACTCTCCGAGCAAGTGTGTATTGATTGAAAGTTAATTCATACTCAGCTCCCCTTTCTGTGCAGTCATCAGGAGAGGGATGATGTGAAAACAGTGTGTAGACAAAATCTTTTAGCACTGCCAGCCTTAGAAAATCTCGTTTGTCTTTCTCATCATATTGACAAGTGCAGTTCAGCTCAGGGCAGTAGTGCCGCATCCACTGAACCACCAGGACCAGAGGAGCTTGTGAAGGGTGTGTTTCCTTTGGGGTGTTTGTCCTCAGGCTGTCTCTGCACTCATGTAAAAAAAATGTGTTGGAGTTCTCGAGGCACGGTCTTCGTCCGGAATAATTACATAGGCATCCAGCACAGAAGCGCCGATGGTACAGACTACACAGCGCACTGCAGCAAGGCTTTAGAAGGCAACACCTACTTTCTCTGGAATCTAAATAAAAATTTTTGCACCCACAAACAATTAAAACAAAATTTGCATTTTTTTCAGAAATAAATAACCTTCTGTAATATTTTTATCTGTAGACCAAGAGGGTACAATGGAGTGGTTACAAACTCTGAATTTTACAAGGATTCAGAGTCATCTGCATCAATAAAGTCTCTTTCTCCACTTATCTTAACAGCCTTAGGAGTTACTTCTCTATTTTGCAAAATCGCACTCTGCTTTTCCTTCTCACAATAATTGCATTTAATCCTGAAAATAAACAGGTGTACTGTGTGATTCTCCATCCCTCACTGTCACCCCGTGCCACAAGGGATCTCCCCAGGAGGAGAATTTGACCTGTCACTGATTGGTTTTGAAGCACTCATTAAAGCTGTACTAAGTTCATCGTTTGTCTACCCTACATGTGCGATATATTTTACAGTATGATTTTAATATGTTGGGAAAGTTGAAGAAATATGTAAAGAAGCACAAACTAGGAAGCTGTCAGTAAATTTCTATACAATAGTTCAGAGAGGACAAATAACATGTGAAGTTGGAGAAAAACAAAATTCTAGAAAGAAATAAGCAAAGAGCAGTGCTTCCAGTTCTATTCAGATTATGGAGCAGATGCTATGACCCACAGGTCAAACTGGTGCAAACAGACAGCCTTGTCACAGGCCAAGTGCTTAGGGTTGCCCAATTGCCTAAAGACAGAGGGTCAGTTCTTCAGATCACCTTGTAACTCTTGACAGCAAAGCAGTTGAAAGTTCTCTTTCTCTGAGACCAATAGGCCAGCAGAGAACCGGGGTGCTAGGTGGTGGTCCCACTGGGCAGGTTTCTTAACTTCTTTTTAAAGACTGGGTGAGGGAATGTGTTCCCTAGTCAAAAGAGGCTCATCTTTCTCGTGAACACTCAAATCTCAGGCTAATTGCTGTTCCAAACTGTTTGTCAAACCTTGAGTATCCTAATTAGGGTTTCTATCACTAGGATGAAAAAGAGTGACTGTAGCAAGCTGGGGAGAAAAGAGTTTATTTGGCTAGGACTTCCACAATCCCTGTTCATCAGCAAAGGAAGTCAGAACAGGGAATGAAACAGGGCAGGCACATGGAGTCAGGAGCTGATGCTGAGGCCATGGAGGAGTGCTACTTAGTAGCTTGATCCCATAGCTTGCTCACCTTTCTTTTTTTTATAAAACCCAGGATCATCAGCCCAAGGATGGCACCACCCACAAATGGCTGATTTTACTCCCATCCATCACTAATCAATAAAATACCTACAGGCTTGCCTACAGCGCAATCTTCTGGAGGCATTTTCTCAATTGAGCCAACCTCCTCTGTAATGACAGTAGTTTGTGTCAAGTTGACAAAAATCTAGCCAGCACAATTAACTCACTAGCTAGCACAACCATCAAGCACAACTAACTTGACACACATGCACATCACTGTTCAGCCACAACCTTCTTTTTCAGAAACTTAAATTTCCCAGAGTCTTTATAAAGGCAAACATAGTAAAAATTCAGTCTCTTTAAAATATCTAGTCTTTCTTAAAATCAAAATTCTTTGTAAAACTTCAAAATCTCTTTAAAAGTTTAAAGTTTCTCAACAATGGTCTCTTATAAAATAAAAAATAAATTATAAATTAAAAGCTTTCTTATTTCAAAAGGAAAGAACCAGAGCACAGTTGCAATCAAATTCAAGGAAAACTAACCTCCAACTGTGTAAATAACATACTTTCCAATGTCTGGGTTCTACTCAGGGTTTTCCAAGCTCCTCCAATACACATGGGTCAACTTTTTGCCTCTATACTCTTCAACACACACAGTTTCTCTTCTAGACTCCAGCTGGGTCCACTCCATCATTCTTGGTATTCACCCCAGTACTGCCATTTCCAAAACACTGGGTTTTCTTGTTACAACTGGACCGTACTTCCACCAATAGCTTCCCCTGGGATCTCTTCAGGGATTCCTGTCCTGCTACACAGTAACTGGCCTCAGCTGATCTCCATGACCCCTTCATGCTTTTAGTATCAGTACTACCTGATGTCTCTTACAGTACTAAGTTTGGCTACCATCACGAGGTACAACCTTGGCTGTCATAGAATACAGCTTCTGTGTGCTGACTCAGAAGAAACACTTCCCAGAAGACTTTACTTCAGTGATGATGCTCTCTTCTTAATCACAGCTGATTCTTCAGCTCTAACTGAAGAATACTTTACACAAATGGTCTGGCAGAGTCTTTTCAAGGCTCAGGCCACTGCTCTCAAAATTCTTATCTTGCCTGCTCCTACAGATTAGCCCACAGAGCTCTCAACACTCATAGACTTTTGAGACCAAAGTTACAAAGTCCTTCTACAAAGCTCCTCAAAACAGTAAGGTCAGAACTGTCTCAGGAATATTGCATGATCCTGGCAGCAATTTCTATTCAATTTATGGTTACTAACGCTGTGACAAAACACCAATACCAAGGAAATCTTGGGACGCAGGCTTTATTAGGCTTATACATCTTAATCACTGTAGATTATTGAAGGAAATCAGGACAAGAACTCAATCTTGGAGGCAGGAGCAGATACAGAGGACATCATCAAGTGATGCCTACTAGATTTTTTTCCTATGACTTGCTCAGTCCACCTGGTTATAGATCCCAGGATGGATCAACAAAGTGGGCTGGGTACTCCCTTCTCAAACACTAATTAAGTAAATCCTCTATGGGCTTGCCTATAGGCCAAACCAGTGGAGTCATTTTATTGATTGAACGTCCTTCCTCTCTGATGGCTCTTGCTTGTGTCAAGTTTACATATAACCTAGTCAGCACACTGTTTTTGATTAAAACTAGATTCTTGCTGCTGTGCATTTGTTGTACACAGTGATAAGGTGCTGTGGAACAATGGTCTTGTACCTTGTAAAGATTTATCACTTGTATTGCTTTAATAAAATACTGATTGGCCAGTTAGCCAGGCAGGAAGTATAGGCAGGACAACTAGAACAGGAGAATTCTGGGAAGAGGAAAGAGTCAGTCTGCAGTTGTCACCTAGACCAAGAGGGAGCAAGATGAGAACGCCTCACTGATAAAAGGTACCAAGCTACATGGCTAACACAGACAAGAATTGTGTACTAATTTAAGATGGAAGAATAAGTTAATAAGAAGCCTAAGCTAGGGTGGTGGTGGCACACGCCTGTAATCCCAGCACTCGGGAGGCAGAGGCAGGCGGATCTCTGTGAGTTCGAGGCCAGCCTGGTCTACCAAGGGAGTTCCAGGACAGGCTCCAGAGCTACAGATGTGGAAACCCTGTCTCGAAAAACCAAAAAAAAAAAAAAAAGAAGCCTAAGCTAATAGGCCAACCAGTTTATAATTAATGTAAGGATCTGAATGTTTTTGGGGGACTGAAGGGATGCAGGATAGTGTGGGACAGAAAACTTTGTCAACAACAAGGTTCATAAAAATCATTTCCATGCAAGTATGTCATGCACTTTCCTTTTGTTTATCCCCTGCCCTCATTTTTTGTCCCATTCATCTCATATTATTAAGTCCATTTCCCCAAGGCAGTTTTGATTCTACTTTTATGTCCCATGTGCATAAGTTGTTTCATTTATCTATATATAATCTGGGACCGACAAATGGAAGGAAGCATGGTATTTGTTTGTTTGTTTTTTTTTCTGAATCTGACTTATTTTATTAAAATAAGAATTTCTCCAGTTATGGCTATCTTCTTTTAAAGAACATAATTTCACCAATGTTTATGGCTTGATAAAGCCCTATTATGTATATGAGATACATTCTCTTTATTCATTCACTCATCTGTTGACAAACATCTAGGATGATTGCATAATTGGGCTATTGTGAGCAGTGTGTAATACAGATCACTGTGCAAGATTCTTTGGTTTCTTGATTTGCAATTACTTGGATATAAAACCATGAAAGGGATAGCCAGTTTTACTTTTAGTGTTTCAGGAACCTCCACAGTGACTCCCATGAAGACTTGAATAATTTACATTCCCATCAGCTTTGGGTAGAAACTTCTTTTCTCTAAACTTGCCAGTGCTTAGAAGATAACATAAGCCAGTGCATGGCAAGATACAGATAAAACAAGGACTTCCTGAAAGAACTCTAATAGCTCAGAAAATGAAATCAAGAATTGACAAAAAGAATTAGACAAATATTGCAAAAAAACCCACACAACTTATGCAAAACCAGAAAAAAATTGAATATTAAGTGAAGGGAAAGCCTACAGGCAGAAAAAATGTGATATATTGATGTGTGTGTGTGCCTATGTGGGTGAATTACAGGGGACTGATATCTAGAATATGTAAGGACCCCCAAGAATCCAAAGTAACTAATCAATGAATCTACTAACAAAACAACCACAGTTCTCAAGAGATGAGAACAATAAGATTATATTCAATATCTTTATCCATTAGAATAGTTCGAATTAAAATAAGTGAACAAGTCTATTTCACCCCAGGAAGGGTTGCTTTCCCCAAGAAAACAGACAATCCAGCATGATCTTTCAAACTTTTGTACTTTATATCATTCAAAGAGTTTTGAAGGCAGATGTGAGAAGGAATTTGCTGTTGTTGTTAGTGTAGTGAGAGACTAGGTGTATAATGAGAACTGGAGCAGTGGGGTTACACAAAGCATTGATAGATGCATCATGAGCACAGCTTCAGAGAGAATGGATTTTAAAACAGTGGGGGAACATATTGAAAAGGAAAGGAAGGGAGAAAGAGAGGGAGGGAGGAGGGAAAGAGAAAGAAGAAAGGAAGGCAAGAAGAGAAAGGAAGAATTGATGGGAAAAGGAAGGGCATCCTTAATCCTATGTATTGCAGAGTGTGATGGCACACCAGATCTACAAAGTCATACAAACTTGAGTTCAAGTTTTAAATTTTCCATATCATGCCCTGTTAACTCAGGGAAAATACTTTACTCTCTTTGATGTTTATTTTTAATTTACAGATTAGTCAAGGCTGCCTTACTATATTTTGTTAATAAGGAGCACTGCATGTACACTGTTTAAACATTATATAATATATTTTATGCCATTTGTTTACTTCCTCCTTACCTTCCATATCAACTGGAAAGGACCTAACAGTAATTGCTAATAAAATGTGTATACAAGATGAGATAAGTAAGTAAATAAAGGAATGAGTATATATACAGGACTCAATCAGTATAAATAGTAAGACTATTTTGGTCATTTAATGGACCAAAGGGTACATAGAATAACTCAACATCTATTGTCTTTATTTTTGAAGTCTGAACATAGGTCAGGACAAAAAGGCCACATATCTCCCATCTAGAATTGAAGGAAGTCAGATATTTAGGTGTTCATGTTCACTTTTGGGGATTAAAGCTCCATGGATTGATTGGTATCTAGCATGTTTAACTCATGTGTAAAGAAACTGGGGGTTAGAGACAGTATGTGAGGTCATCACATCACAATGAGTTTCCGTGATTTCTAAGGACACCCATTTAAGTTTGGAAAGTTCCCTTTTCTTCTCATTGAAAAGAAAAAAATGACCCAATGAGCACAAGAATAAGAATGTGCTCTCAACATATCAATTCCAGATTTACACAAACCTAGTAAGACAAGTGGCAGACAAATGCATGGAATTAAGTTTAAAACCTTCTGCAAATGAAAGGAAATAATTGACCTTAAAGAGAAATCCACAAGAACAGGTTAGGTAGTGGTTCCCCACCTGTGCGCAGGCCATGAACTCCACAGAGTTTGCATATCATATATCTTGTATATTGAATATTTGCATTATGATTTATAATACTTTTAGGACTAAAATTATGAATTAGAAACAAAATAATTTAGTGTTGAGGGTTATCACACCATACGAAACTGTATTAAAGGATTCAGCATTGGGAAGGTTGAGAACCACTAGGTTGGAGAATCAGTCACCCTGATAAGGGAATGGTGTGTAACCATATAAGGAAGTTAATGGCCAAGAAAAGAAGTAACTTGTTTTACAAATGGGTGAAAAACTTGAAAGACTTTTCTCAAATAAATGTTCCTTTTGGAGTATTTTCTATATTAATCATCCAGATGACTGCAGTACTTAGTATACATCCAACGTTCTGGCTTACAGAGGAAATGTGGCAAATGGCCACTCCTCTGACAAAGCACAAAGGATCTTTAGCACATTTTCTTAATGAAACTCCAAGTTATCCATAAACTTACAACCAAATATGAAATTGTCTAGTACCAATGAAAAAATACTGTGTGTATGAAGGACAAGCCGAGGTAAGGCGGGTCAGAGCAACTTAAGTGTAGAGAACTATAAGGACAGAGAGTGTTGATCTTAGTTAGAGTTGGAGCATTTTAGGGTTTAGCATCCCTCTGTTGTGAAAATGAAGAGAAACTACCTCACACGTGGGGCAGCTTTAAGGGTGTAAAAGGAACAAGTAAATGTTTATGACCTTTATCACACTGAAAGGTCTAGGGGAAATGATTCCTAGTGAGATGGTGATGATGGTTCCTTCTTTGGCCGCTTCTCCAGGAAACTGATGATTCGGGCTGTGCACCTCTGAAGTAACTAGCATGTTAGTGGAGCCTGAAATGGAAGCCTGTGAAATAATGAATCTGTCACATGGAGGGTGGGGTGGAATAACAGCGTTACAGGGAAAGGAAAGGGGTGTTCTTAGACTCCTAATTTTGAATGGATCTGATTGTCAGATACAGCAGCAGATTTTGTTTTCCTCACATACAAAGAATGGAAGCTCATGGGATTCGATTTCTATTATTTCCCAAGGTTGTCATTAAACTCAAATACAAACAAAAGTCCCATTTTGCCTTCAAACTATAAACATTAAGTACATTTCAAGAAATGGGGTTCTTTCTTAAGTTATGATGGTCATAAAAAGACACCAACCTTCTTGAGATTAAAAGAAGGCTAAATGTAAAAAGACTAAGAGTGTTTAGCAGTGAATTAGGGCTGTTTGGGACAGGCATTTTCTCTGAAGGCTGCATCAGTGATTGCAAGCAATGTCCCCATAATATTGATGGATGAGGGAGAGTAGATTCAGGACAAAACACAGACTCATTCTAAGGGGAAGCAAGAGATTATAAACAGAATCAATTACCAATTTCTGTCATATTCTTACAGAAACTTGGGCTTCTTATATTTGTCAGACTTCTTCAATACACACTATTCTACTCATCCAGAAAGGCCCCTTGAAAGTGAAATTTTCATTAAATTACCCAGGCAGTTTCACAAACTCTGCACTCTCATTTTCTTTTTACTTTTGTAAAACAAGGTATATTTTGTATTTTTTATTGAAAAAAATATGGTCCTCAGTAATTTCTAAATGATGCTAAAGCCAGAGTCTTCATAGCTACTGGAGTTTCTGACAATGGAACTTCATGATAAGAGATCAAAATTGTAAGTCATACATGGAATTTGTAAGCTAGAGCTGTAAGTCAAGGTAAGGGGCTGGAATTTGTAACCTTTATGGTGATCATTAGAGTCCTGATTTATTGGATGAGTCATTTATAATTCAACTGGAAAGCAAGGTTGACAAAATCAAACCCTGCTATTTCAGATGTATTTTATGATTCAGACAAAAATCCCCCTGTGTGTGTATTTACCGCACAGTAGACATAAATTTTGAATGTTTCAGGATTTTCTTACATGTCTTATAATCAATCACATGCTTTCAAAAATGCGTTGCTCACTATGATATCTAAAGAATGATTATAAATCCTAGTCTGGTTATTCACTTTAACAGAAAGTGGTTTGTAGGTATGAAGTATGTTCTGTAGTTTGGGGTAATGAAATTGTGACTTTGTAAGTTAGAAAAATAACAGCATTTCCCTGACCTGTATCAGATTACATGTCTGAGGACTGTCCCTTTGGTAAAACACATTCATCCATTAACATCTAGGCATTTACTTAGTTAACAGTGTTCTGCTCTCTAGAAAACATCAAGAGAAGAATTTATTTACTATGTGTAATTGTTTCCTGGGATTATGCAGACAGAAGTGAAGCAGACAGACAACTGTCATGAGAACAGAGTTTGATCTACTGTTGTACTAGCTGTGCAATCCCTCTTGAGTAACTGTTCCTTTCACACCTTCACCGGAATGGTGGAAGGTAGACTTCTGCACAGATGCTGACATCTCATACTATTCATGGTGGAGGGTAGACGTCGACACAGATGCTGACACCCTTGGGTTATTCATGCACTAAGCTGTGATTATCTCATCTATTCCAGATTCTCACTAGAGTGGTTTTTTTTTTTTTAACTTTCTTACCTAATTCTATTGTTTGTTTTTCTCACTAACAACTACCAGACATTTTATTACATTACAGTATGCTTTCTTTGGACATAGTTATTCATACTGTCCAAAGTTATTACCCGCTTATTCCAATATTGTTGTTCAGCCTGACTTTTGCCCATTCTTCCAACAATCCAAACCCACATATGTGCCCCCATGCAGTAATTCATTCCAAAACATAACCAAAGAAACACCACATACGCTAGTGTTAACGGGGCTACCATGAAAATACTATATAAGAAAAAAAAACTGGGCATGCAATATACTACTTGCTCTCATAAATCATGGGGAAGTTGTGTAGTTATCTGGCTAAAACTTTGGGATCAGATATTTTCTGAGTTCAGAATTATCTCTAACTTGGTTTTATCAAGGTAAATTAACATGAGCAAATTCTTGGAGTGCTTAAAGTGCTTCTATCTGAGCCCTCTTCATAAAGGGGTTTTAATCTCTCTATGAGACATCTTCTATCTGATAGCTTGCAGTAGTCTGGTTTGTGGCACAGGTCACCTGTTATCTTGGTTCTGTTTTATATTCATTTTTATGTGGACTTTACTTGTACTTTATTCAAGTATTTTGAATTATAACATCAAATTTCTTTTCCAGTACATAGGGTATAAATGAAATTTACAGGAAGATAAAACATAAGACTAAAATTTCAGGTCAATCATTTTACAGGAACTTCATCTTTTTATCACACTACATTGTGACAAAAATCTTTTATGGTAGATATCATTATTATAGCTTCAAATCATGTAGAAAAGTTGGGTAATTCTTTTGCATTGAAACAGATAAATGCTCTTATTTCTAACTCTGCCTCTACAAAAATCCATTCTGTTTTTTTTTTAATTTCATTCCATAGTTCTTACTAGTCAGACATTAGAAATAATCACCAACCCGTACTTGGGGTATATATGTGGCAATAAATATTTTCTTATAAGAGGTCATTTCAGAATTTACTGTTTTTTATTGTTTGCCAGACATTTTGGAATATTGTGACTGGCTTACAAATCTTCAACTGCTGAACACTTTTCTAATTATAACCATATAGATTTAGTAGTTGAAGCCCAAGTAACTTGGTATTCATTGTCAATGTTTTCTCTGAAGATCACTTAAAACTGATTATAGTACGATAGCTTTATTGTGCCCAAGTGTATTTACCTTTTCCCCAACACGCACAGGCATACACGCAGGTAGTTCAATTACCCTCAGAACTCTCTTATTTACCCAAGGCTATTTATTACTTATCTTTTCCAGTAGTGAGAAGACTACAGTTGAGAAAATCGGAAAGTTTTCCAGGTCACATTTGAGAATTACATGTGTCCTCCTACAAGAAACTCTGATTTTAACATTTTTAGGTCTACTTTAATATGAAGTCTCCGTATGGTTCTTCCACATTAAAGCAGCTTCTAGGTCTCTGAAAAAGTCTTTTCCAGCTTTTTCTACATGGTTATAAAACTTAGTATTTCTATGACAACAAACCATGCTTTCTTTCTGAACATTAGCTATACAGAGAAATTTATAGACATTATTTCATCTTATGCTTCCAATAACATATAGTACTTTCTGGCAAACATTGTTATCTCCTTTTGTCATATAAGGAATCTGAAAATATTAAGATAGCCTAAATAGCAGGAGTACAGTGAAAAAGTTAAGGATTGGAGGTTGGTTCAAGTCTGTCTCAATACATAGGCTATTATCTTAACTATCATGTTGACTTCTCAGGGAAAGCCTAAATGTGAATTAAAAATGTGACATACTGGAAAATGTTCTTTAATTTTAGCATCTATTTTAAAGGAAGGTGATATTTCTGTTAAAGGGTAAACACTGGTATGGAATTGTTCAAAATATCTGAGCCATCACGAGGATTTATGGCATTAGAAAAGACCCCTACTGCATAAACAGACAGACAGTATATCTAGCCTATTAAAATGTCAGGAGAGGTATGTAAGTGATTATGAAAAATAGTATCAAACAAGATTCCTTAGAGAAAAAGAGAAGCCATAAAACATCTTGAAGAGTGTGAGGGCATTCTACGTTTACATTCTAGAAGAAACACAATCTGTCTTAGGGCTTTCTCCACAGGATGTTACAGAACAAAATGGGCTGTGGTCACTAGTAGTTTGCTCCCCAAGGATTGCTACTATTTTGTTATCAGGTTACTTGTTATAACAAGTCATGATAACCAACCAGAAAAACACCATAAATTGTTTTTCAGAAGAGCGGATTTTATGAGTGCCTATGAAGATATATCCTGGGTGCATGATTGAATGGTGCTATCACTCAAGTCTTCTTCAGAGTAATCCATGGAAGAGCTGGTTAATTCATGACAACTGGGTACTTCAATCATATTTTATTGACTCAGAGAGGAGTTTTTTTTCTTTTTCTTTTTCTGAGAAGAGAGTTCAGAGTTGATGTCTGATGAGATTTTTGTTTAGAGACACTTGTCTTTTCAATTATACACTTGTGATTTCCTTTTAATGGGGAGATTGGCAGTGCGTTGAATCTACTGAGATCCAATAACAGCTGAAACCTTCAACCCTAAACCTGTCAGTTTAAAAACAAAGACAAGTTACATAACTGCCCGGCCAAGAATCTCAATGTCTAGTTGGATATTTTTAGTCTACAGTATATATATATATCCACTAACACACTTGACACCACATTTACACTAGTCTGCTACTTTGCCCTAAGCTGCACCCCCATCCATAGATGATATTTTCTAAATCACAGTGATGAACTGATAAAATACATATCTGTGCACCATTCCATCTGCCCCAAAATGACTCTTGTACCCCACTTCCCTAGTTTAATTCCTTCTGCTAATTAAAGACTTTGTTGACTCCCCATGGGAGGTCTCACCCTCTTTGAGGAGTGGATGGGGGTGGGGTGGGGAGAAGATGTGGGAAGCTAGAGGGTGGGAGGGAGAGGGAACTGGGATTGGTATGTAAAATAAGATTGTTTTAAAAATTTTAAAAAAAGGGGGGGGCTGGAGAGATGGCTCAGAGTTTAAGAGCACTGGGTGATCTTCCGGATGTCCTGAGTTCAATTCCCAGCAACCACATGGTGGCTCACATTTATCTGTACTGAGATCTTGTGCCCTCTTCTGGCCTGCGAGCATACAAGGAGGCCAAACACTGTGTGCACACTAAATAAATAAATAAATAAATAAATAAATAAATAAATAAATAAATATTTTTAACAAAGACTTCCTTTAAAACCACCTTCTCAGGAAACAATATCTGAGTTCTTCAAATGCAAACACTCATAAGGTGGTATATATATATATATATATATATATATAGCAATTCTGTGTGCATGTTATTGACTCAATATTGATTCCTACAATGATTGTTCATAAAGCAAAGACGATGAAGACTACTGTTTCCTGGAACAAGTAAAATGAGTGACTTAGACATGGTGGATAAATGGCCATGCTGTGGACCTGTTGGCACCGACTTGGGATCAATTGAGTGAGCCTACCTTAAACACTATGCATCCAACACAGTGCTCAGCACTCCAGACATACGAATAGATGAACAGAACAAAGCCTTCTCTTCAAGGACTTAGCTAAGGTTACAGTCAGGTAGGAAGGAAAGATAATTTCATATTCATTAAAGGAGTATTTGTATAATAATTCACAATTTACAAACTGTTTAAATGGCCCGGAGCATATCAGGGTCAAATAATATGCTGTTCGACTAAATAATTGAAGATTGATTTCCATTGTGCAAATGAGCCATCTCAGTCTGAGCAAGGTTATATGCCGCGCTCCTCATCCAACAAGGCAAAAGAAGCATGCAGAAACCCAGGCAGTGTCCGGCTCCATGATTCACTCAGTAAGTGTCTTGACTCAGAGCCAAGCCGTAAGACTACCAAACAGGGATGTGTGTTTTTGAACCTGGAGAGGAAGAACATCTATCACTGGATTTGTGGAGGTCTCCTGCCTGAAAGACATCATCTTAAAAGTGTCCTGGCGTGTCAACAGGTTGGCATCATTGATCAAGTATTTGGGGAGTGAAGAGACTAAACATCATCCCAAAGGAAGGCTTAGCTTTGGAGAATTATCGTCCTTCTGCTTCCCCTGACAAGGGCATAAATCAGCAAGTGGATGCGCTCATCGTGTTTGGGGAAATTGCAGCTTTGTGAATAAAACCACTAATCCAGGCTGCCACTGCCCAGCCTAGCTGCCAGGTCACAATTTCAGTTTCTCACCCATGAGCCTCAAAACCTTTTCTGTTTAATTCTTTATATAAAATATATATCTATATATATATAGATATATATATCTATATATATACAATGTAATCACACATATATAATGTGAATATATATAATGAATTAATTGAATATATGGCTTTAATCTGGATTTTTTATTTGATATCACATCATAGCATTTCATTTGATCTTACAAAACCCTTTTCTGTGAAAGATGAAAGTATTATATCCGTTATGAAGGTATTAATTATTTAATTTTCCCTTTGAAAATTTAGTAGGATCTTCTTATTGAAAAAACAAACAAACAGAAATCAGCATGTCAGGCATTTTAGTCTTTAGTAGGCAGACTCCCTGCTTTAGGTGTTGGTCTTATTTCCTTTCCTCCTTCAATGAAGAAATCTGGGTCATCTTTTATAACCTGGCATGTTTTTATGGGTTTGAAATGTAATGAAAAGCCAGAGCCCCATTTTCGTGTTTATATGGAGCGGTGTGGTGTGTTTACACTGTGTGGGGGGATGACAACCATTCAACAGTCCCCAGTGTGAAAACTTCAGTCTAGAAACACAGTTTGAGAAGATGGCTTGGGCTGTGAAGGACTTGCTACATGAACATGTGACCAGTGAGCAGATCACCAGAATTCACAGCAATGCTAGAGGCATGTGGAGGCTCACCAGTAATGGCAGGGCTCAGATAATAGGGACAGAGAAGTCTCAGAGCAAACTGATTTTCTAGACCAGAGGTATTGGTGAGCTCTCTCTCTACTCAACTGAGAGACCTTGCCTTACAAACAAGATGGAAAGTGGTGGAGGAAGACACCCTGCATTAGTCAGCCTTCCACATACATGTGTACATACATATGTCATACATACAGACAGATAGGCAGGCAGACAAACAGACACACACACCAATTATAAATGCAGCTAAAATATCACGGTAGAGATGTAGAAAATTCTAGGGACGGCAAAAGAAGAGAAAATGGCTTAAATGGGAGGTGAACAATTGCCTCCTCTCCTGGGGCACATGATACTGAACTTAATAAAAGGACGAATACTGATCAAAGATAAATAGATATTGATAAAATAACGTGGTATGAAAGGAAGAGGAAACTAAACAGATCAAACAGCATATATATGGTTCTTCAAGGATGAGAATGAAATATGTTGTGTTTAGAATCTAAAATTCAAGATGTTAACTGAGAGTGATAGGCAAAGTCATTAAAAATAAAAAGATGAAAAAGAACAAGATCAAGATCTTATCTGGAAGGTAAAACGGGATTTTTGAGGAAGTGTAGATGGGGCATGAGGGTACACAGGTGTGCGAGAGCATGTGGAAGCTAGAGATGGATGTTGGGTATCTTCTACTCTTCTGAATTTTATTCACTGGCACAAACTCTCATTTGATGGAAGAGCTGGGCAATTTGGTTCATCTGACTTGTCATATCACTCTGCCTGCATGCAGAAGTTACAGGTGAACCATGTCTCTCTGGCATTCACTGCGTGCTGGAGATCTGAACTTTGATCCTCACGCCCGCAAGGCAAGTGCTTTATCTACTGAGTCATCTCCCTAATCTCTGGAAAAAAATGGTCTCAGTGTTTGCCCTCCTGCATTTCGTCACTGGTTAGAGGAATATCTTTTATTGGAGTCTTTGTGTTTAGGTACCGGGTGATGGCTTACAGGACTTTGCTTAGTAAAACTTTACAGAATTCCTTCAGAATGGAGAATATAATTCGCACTTAACAGACTTTTCAGGATTTTGCAAAGAAAACCTGATTTTTGCAATGTCATAGAAGGCACAAATGGCTGGACTTCTGGTGAGATCTAATCAAACCAGAGTCGTACTGTGCATTTCCTCTTTCCATATATTTTTCACGCATCCCCATGGCCTCATTTTAGAGACAGGTAATTCCTATGCACTACTTTGCCAACTCCTTTTATATTGCCTAAATTTTATTTCTTTAAAACAGGCAACATTTAGAGAATCTCCTGCAATTTGACTTTCTTAGGGAAACTTTTTTTTTTTTTTTTGAGAAGGAAGAGTATAAAGTGAGGAGATAAGAAACTGTCTTAGTTACGAGCAGATGGCTTGTTTACACAGGGTCCTTTATCTTCCCTTTTACCGCTGCAGAACAAACTGCCTTCTCCAAATTAATGTTTGCAATAGATCAGAAGCAGTTGTGTGGTCAGGTTCCTGACCTCAAGATAAAATAAAAGTAAACAACTGAAGTTTAGAAGGATAAAGAACTACAAAAGTAGACCCTAAAATGACCTTTCCCAGAAGGAGTGGATATCTTCTCACCCCTCCCCCACTCCTGTGCCCCTATACTGTCTGTCACCTTTATCTGCAGTTGGGTGTGTTAGCAGGAGCTGCATGAATATTTTACCATGATGGGACTTCAAGCCTGGGTGACTATGGGTTTTGGCTCAGCAATAATGGAAGCTCTTTAAGTGACAAAATGCCTCATACACATTGTAATCACTACTAAAACAAAGATGGTGGATAAGAAATAAAAGGATTATATTTTCTAAAGGAAACCTTAGATGGAAAAATATACAATGGAAGAACAAGTGAAGTTATTTTATACTGTGTGCCGCTCTTCATTTTGAGTCTAAAGAAGCAGAAAAACAGCACTCAGTGTTATTAACCATGGGGTGGTAATCATAAAGCCTGCCAATCAGTATTATCAAGATACTTAAAATTACCAAACCTATTTCCCTGCTAAAGAAAAATATTCGGCTGAGTTTCATATTTAGTAGTAATATGGATTCTGGAATGTTATTCTAAATATTAGTGTCTTATCTTCCTCAAGTTTAAGAAGATGTTAATACAACAATTGAAGACTTCCAGAATTTGTATATGAAATAAAAGCCAAAAACATTTGTATTACTTTAATATCTGGTAGGTTCAGACTCCGGTGGCTCCATGGAGTCTCTCTGACTCTCCCTTCCTCTGCCAGCATTCAGTCCAGCTTTCCCTCACCTACCTAAGTTCTGCCCTATCAACAGGTCAAGGCAGTTTCTTTATTGATTAACCAATAAAAGCAACATATAGACAGAAGGACCTCCCACACCATTAATGGAGATGGGTTAGTTTAGGATATAAGAGCAAGCTAGAAATATGCTTAAGCTGTTGGCCAAACAGTATTGCAAATAATATAGTTTCTGTCTGATTATTTTGGGTCTGAGCTGTGGAATCAAAGACCTCCAACTACAGATAAGCACACATGTATAACTTTACTAGAATAGCCTGGATTTTAGAATTATGAATGACATGGCTATAATAATATTTGCTGTGATTACAGATTTATCTCCTAGAGAGTAACCATCTTCTCCTTTGACAGCCGTGTTACACAGAACTTCTTAGGATAAAGTGAAATGATCTTATTTTACAGTATTTTTACTGACATGGAAATGGGCTTCCTTCAACTGGAGATCACTGTGGCCCTCCCCTCAATTTTCCATCACCATATCAGTTTAAAATGAGTAAAAATAACTATGATCCTACTTTCGAATTCCTCCCTATATAGCTCATCTCGTGAAATTAAAAATAAAATCAGCCTAGCTCTGCTTTTCATGGAACATAATCAAATATTTTTCTTGCCTATTACCTTTAATACTTATAAAATTTAAGGTTAAAATTTACCTTTTTGTAGCACCGAGAACTAAGATTTGATGGTTTTCATATTATGCATGGATCTTTCATTTCAATCTAAAGATATTAAAGTCATGGTGGCCTAAGGAAAGAAAATTATGATCCCACTATTAGAGATTATATGCCAAACTTCCCCATAATGTAGATAAAAAGCTAAATTTTCTAAATATAGTAGCAATGCACTGCAATAAATGGATATATACATGCTCATTTTCTTCCTTGTGAGTAGAAGTTGGATGCCAGTGTTATCACATGTTAAGAAAGCAAGTAATAATCCAATTATGATTCTCAGAGCATCAAATAAGAGTAGCATTAGGTTCTGGTTGAAAATAGGGCATTTCAACTTTTGTTTCTATGAGCCATCCTGAGCTAATGCCTCTCTATGTAGCTACTTTCCTGAATAGCACACAGGAAATTGTGTGTAATATGCTTGCTGCCTGTTGATCTCCACTGTACACTCAAGTAGGATATCTTGTTCGCTGCCCTATTACAGGAGCTAGAGCCATAAAACTTGGCATATAATTGGTAGGTGAATTCCTATCTATAGTGGATTAAGGCATGAATGTTAGCTCTCCTCCCTTTTAAAAGACTACCTTTGTCTCTTGGTTGGATATCTTCCAGCCTCTCAAGTGGATTTGTTTCTCTCTGTCATTATTTGTCAAAACCTGCTCAGAATTTTAACTTATGATAAGGTAGGAAGGCATGGTAACAAATTAGCTTCTCACTCATGTATTTATAATCCAGCAATCAACATTCATCAGCCATGAAACACTCCAAGTACAAGGACCAACGACTTCAAGAGCCACTTCACTATTCCCTACTTCAATGGGCATATCACACTTTTTCTGAATAAGCTGTGATTTGCTCTAGAGTAGCTACACTGAATTTTACCTTCTAGAATCTATTCTGTTCTTGCTCATATCCAGGACTTTAGGCACACTTAAACAGTTTTTTTCTGGCTTTTTAACTTTAAAAGGGAATCTTCCCTGACAGTCCCCGAATGAGTAGGTGGCTATCCTAGAACACTAAGGACCTTATTGTACTTTAATTGTCCAGCTTTTCCTTTTCCTTTTCTCCCTAGATTCCCTTGACTGTCAAGTTCTGTGAAGGCAGTGTCTTTGATTGTTTCTAAATTCCTACATAAGTAAATAAGAAGAGACCATCACACCAGCCAGGGTTGGAAGTAAGACATTAAAACATATACAAAATGTAAACATTGCAGCATGTCTTCATACATGAATAACCCACAGCTCACAGGCATAACAGTATCCTCAAGATCTCAACTGCAGCTGGCGGGACAAGGCTAACCATTTAGAGGGCTTCACTCGCTAACCAATTTCATTCCTTTCACACTGTATTAACCATTTTTATTACAGATTTATTTTTATTAGGGCCAGTGTCTTACATCAAAGCACTGAAACTCTGCTCACTGCAAAAGTTTAAAGTTCTGATGAGATGGCTCATCAGTAAAGAGCAATCATAGGTCTTACCTATGATTCAGGTTTAGTCCTCATGGTACAGGCATCGTGCCCATGACCACCTCCTCTGATCGCTGGAAGCACTAGACATGCACGTGGTTCATATACATATATACAGGAAAAACATGCACATAAAATAAAAAAATATAAACCTTTTCAAAATATTTAGGCACCAAGTTCATAAATAAATAGGAATCCATGGATGTTTTACGGTGACCTGCCTCATAGCCTCTAATTTAAACAATCTTTCTGAAAATTTTTTTCATATGCCTATTCTCGAATTTTCGTTCAAAAACTTTAAAATATCTTTAAAATTTCTTAAGATGATTTGATTTAAGATCTCATTGAATACTCTTTCCCCTTTTATGTATGTTTACATAATTGACTTAGATGATTTTCACGTAACCCTGCAGCTATGATTCATTGTTTTCCTTTATTAAGGAGAAAATGAAACTGGGTCTGGGTAATTTATGTGAGCATGCTCATACATTTCTTGAATATAGGCCACAGGTGTGCAGGCCTGACTTTACTAGGTACACACGGCCACATATTTGTTTTCATTTGTCGTCCATGTCCTTGTAAGTCTGAGCATATGTGTGCATGCGCGCATGCACAGACACACAGACACAAACAAACACACAAATGCCCATTGTTTCTAGACTGAAAATCCTTCTTAATTGTATGGACTTAACTGTGTACATCTTTTACAGTTTAAAGGGTTCTAAAAAAAAGAGAGAGACCTGGAAAATGTTATTTATTTTTATTTTTTGATTACCTTTAAAAATCAGTGGGGCAGTGGAAAAATGATGAAGCAGGTGAGGGTGCTTTGCCCCCAATCCTGAAGACCTGAATTTGAGCCTTGGGTACCACATGGTAGAAGGAGAAAGCCAAGTAATCCTACAAGCTGTCCACTGACCTCTATACACACACCGAGTGCCTGCACATAGATGTAGACACACGATAAACAAATAATCTTTAAAAAAAAATTCCGTGAATATGTATCCAGTAGTGTGAAAGTTCAATTTCAATAGTTTTATTTTTGAATTTTGAAATGACAAGCCACTGTGCTGTTATTTACATCCCAAATAAAACCACCATGAGCAAGAATGTGGTTGAGCATAATCAGACTGCAAAGCCTTCCAAAGGTTATTCAGTGAACAGGATTCTGAGCCTCGAATTCTACTGTGGCCTATTCAAAAAATACAAAGCGACTCTCACACTTCAAAACTATGAAGTGAGCAATTTCCACTGTCTTGGGCAGGTGTACAGAAAAGGGGAAAACATGCTTCAATAGAAAGATACACTCTTCTCCGCCAGGATGTCGGTAGCAGTGCTCAACATTTTGAAAAAGAAGTCAATATACTCAAAGATAAACTTTGAGGCACACTAAGACATCTGTCAAGTGTAAGCAGACCTACTTCCTGGACAGGGGACATACAGTGAGCCCCAACCCCCCAAACCTCTCTCTCTTATTCTTGAGGTAAGAATGCACCATCACACTATTTTGGAAAGATTATCTTATTCCTTCATGAATGTGTTTAGTCTTACCAATCTGTTCTTTAAGTGCAGCAATGTAGCCGTCAAAGAGCCCGAAGGGTCACTGGTCTCCACGGGCCTTTCATTTCATTTCCAGGTCACTTTTAATGTCACCCCCATTTCACATCTTCAGAACTTCTCATGTCCTAGGCTAACAGCAGAGCCAAAAAACTAGCTCGAGCTATCCAACTGTATGTGCAGGACTTTGATTATGGAAGAACCAGAAATGTAAGCTAGCAAAAGAAAGAGGTCAATGCTGAGAGACAGGTGGCATTGTGACTTCCTTGTTTCTGTATTAGCCCCTCCTCATCACTCCTCTGGAGCTTCTAGGTCACTCTCATTAAGGCCAGACTTCCTACTGTTCAAATGCAAACTGATCACTCCTCTATTTAACAACATAGTGTTTCCTTAAAACTTTGCCGAGTATTTTATTATGGGATACGTGGTCCATATAAGATAATATATATTGTAGCCATATTATTTGTATGTGTATACATCTAGGTATATATGTAGGCCAAAGCATTAAATAACAAGGACTAGATGTGGTGGTATACTCTTGTAATCCCAGCACTTGAGAGGCAGAGGAAGGCAGATCTCTGTGAGTTGCAACTCACCCTGGTCTACATAGAGAATCCCAAGTCAGCCAAGGCTACATATGAAATCTTGTCTCAAAATAAGTTAAGCTAATAATGAAAATAAACAAATAAATATGAACCAAGCACTAAGTACCAAGTGTAGCAGATGTGAAATTACTATTTTCACTCTATCTATCTATGCACATCTCTCCTAGTTTATTTTTTCCTCCCAGAAATATTCACCATCCTGAACTTTGTGTTTATTATTCTCTTCATTTTGTTTTTGCTTTAAGTATGTGTGCTTTTATTCCTAGGCAATGCATTATTTACTTGGCTTTAGTTTTGAGATTTGAAATTGTAATGTAATCACAACATATACAATTATTCAGCAGCGAAAATGAAAAATTTCAATTACACATAATACCATTGATGAATGCTAGAAACATAATGTTGAATAAAAAAGCAATTAGCAAAGCACATATACTATGGTACCATTTTTATTGTAGTACATTTTAATTACTTTTTACATGTGTGGTTTTCCTTCTGGGCTACAAATTCCGTGAGAAGCAAATTCATTTTAAACTTCGGTTTATAATCTTGTATAATCTTGACATTCCCCTAGCATGAAACATACTACATGCTACATCAAACTTTGTACATGTTTGCTAAATTGGATTGGATTTATTAATGCACACTCATTTAAGACCACCTCTTGGATTCTGGGCTGTCATTTCCTATTTTGATTTATCTCCTGATTTCAGTCCCCTTCATAGCCCAGTATTATTCTATGTAATATATATTGACAAACCTATGTCCTTCCCTTTGAATCAGTTCTGTTTAGAGTCTTGCTACTTCAGTAGGGAGAGCAGGGAGATGAAACGTTTTCCATCCATTTTTAAAGCATTGGACTCTAGTTTCTTATCTAATAACAGTGTCTGGTGTGAGCCAGTGTCACAAATAAGAAGAGCACTGAAGGATGACATCCTCACCTCTGAGGATGGACCTATGTGTTCAAGCTCTCCTTCCTAATGAGTAGGTGGATACGTCCATGAGCAGCAGCAGTGCAGCCTCAGGAGCCTCAGCCTCAGCAGCTGCAGCAGCTGCAGCCGCAGCCACCGCAGCAGCAAAGCCCTCTAGTTCTCCTTGGAAGCAAGTCACATATGATACTTTCCCAAATCACACACAGATAGCTGGAGTCACACCCAGCCTCAGAGAGGTCACAAGGATAATCACCAGCAAAAACTCACCAGCGGAGTAATTTCTTCTCACAGCTACCATGAAGAGTTCGGCTTTACCTGAACTCTTTTAAAAGCATAGAACTCAGTAGGTCCCAGCTAAGATTTCATTACTAAATGGCTTGAGAAACAACATATTGGAAGCGAGGTTTTCTTCTGAATTTCTGCTTCAGAGATGAATATTGGCAACCTTCTGGGAATCTCATGGCCTCAATTCTTCTTCTAGATAGGAAGACAGAATATCTACCCACCAATTTCCTTTATGCCTACTGGCCTCACTCCTCAGTGAGTATTTGCCTACTTTGTTGTCTACCGTTTTTTCCTGAAGATACCACCCAGATATAGTAGTTCTGTTAGTTATTTATAGAAAATGCAATCTCTGATTTTTTTGTTCTGCCTCAAATGGAATGGTGTTCGCTGTCTGTGAAGCTCCGATGGGCACATCCTTTGAAAGGTTGTATTATTCTGTACACCTGTGGTCACTTCTGCCTGCTGCTCTCCCGTTAACTACCCCAGTTGCCAAGTAGTAGTCTTCAGAAAGCTTCTAAGGTGTCTTCATTTAGTGTGGACACAGATTAAAGAAAAACAAATAGAAAACCATGCAAGAAAGCATCAAATGAATATGACAGTAAACAGGAACTAAGGTTAATTTAAAAAATTTCCAAGTATAGGCTGTCTTCAAGCAACCCACTTTACCCTACAGTGATCAGTATTTTCTCCAGGGTATTCAGATTGTTCTCTGGCCCAGATGATCCAACATTTCAGAGGATCTTGGAGTTTCCTCTGAATTCTACATCTAGAACAATCTTAAGATTGCTGGCTAAGATGATCCAGCCTCACAGAATACTCCAGTCAGGACTTGCCTACAATCCCAAATTTTCTTTAGGTCCCATCAAGATTATCAGCACCATTAATCAGCAGGGAGTAACCTAGAAAATTATGCCTACATTGCCTCCCAAAATGGATTATGGATGTTTTATCTTTGTTTAGAGTATTGGTTACAAGTTGTTAGGGATAATGGTCAGGAAAAAAAAGCTAAAACAGGAGATTAGATTCAGAGTTCTTCTTTGAAAAAAAAGTTGGGCAAGTGCCTATGTGAATTAAGCCGGACCAAAATTTGAAGTCAGGTAGGAAGAGTAACACAATTATATTATTAAATATCCAGTTAAGCAATGCAGTTCTGTCTGATTTATATACCTACTATCAATACGTCAGAGTCAAGAAACAGATGTCGAATGTGAAACTGTGCAGCGTGGACAGAGCAGAACACTTGTACAATATGCTGGAGAGTATTCCCATGATTCACCAGTTTTCAGTGCAATGGCTGAGTGAATTCTTCCTGATAGGCCTTGTGGGAGGTGGAAAGGGAAAGCGATGAGGATCCTTTGCTCAGTAACTTTCAGGAAAGAGTGTGGGCAGAAATGCACAGGCAGCATGGTGATTTTTTGCTTAAGTCTCTTCTCCTGAGACATATTTGCCTTATGTCTAAGCCAGCATGGAGAAGAGGGTAGATATGAAGTCCCACCCATAGACAAGAAGCTATAGGCAGTTGATAGCTGCTAGGAGAAGAAGATTCAGTTTTGTGAGTGACACCCCCTGGTAAGCCGATCATATTCCAATGAAAAGCCAACACATGCAAGAATTGTACTTGATGGGTAAAGGTAAAAGAGAAAGCAAGTTTTGGTTGGTAAGGAAGAAGGCTTTGAGCTTGAAGAAGTATGAGAAGAGGTGACTATCATCAAAATACATTTATGTCATTATCAAAAACTAATAAAAATTTTCTCAAAATAAAAAAAAATTATTAAATCACTAGTTAGTAACCAAGATCCATCTCAACATGTAAACTTAAGAGTGGTACCGAATGGCCTTCATGCATGGTAGGCATCAGGCTCTCTAGCATACACCTTAGATGGAGAGATGGTCATCAGGTGTAGTAAATAGACTGCGTTTAGACACAAGGAAGATGTGTCTCAGGAGAAACAATTCACCGCAAGTGCACCAAGACCCCTGCACATTTCTTCCAACAATATACCTTGGAAACTTCTGAGCAAATGATTTCTTATTGCTCCCCCTCTCTACATCCGACAGGGCCTACTGGGAATCTGTGCAACCACGACACTGGACACTGGTGATTCCTGGGAGTGTTCTCCAATGTATTTCAGGAATTTTCCACCCTGCCTTGGCTACACATTTCCACATTGGCATTCTGTGTTCTCCAATTGTACCTTAACTCTGGTTATTTTGAGTAGGTATGGAAATTGAATGTAATTGTATTACGTAAGTACATTATTTAATAATATAATTGTGTTAATCTTTCCATCTGTCTTCAAGTTTTGGCCTCTTAGTCTAATGCAAGACGCATGACCTTTCAGAATCCAAAAGATGTTGTTTAACTTCTCACTTCTTACTCTAGGGTGGTATTTGCTTTAACAACTAAACATTTCTGAGATTAACACAGAGAATAAAGAGGGTGGAAACCAGAACCCTGACTTTCCAGATACTTATATTCTACTAACATGGAAATAAACATTCAAACAGAGATACCGTCAAAGGCTTCCACTGCATCCAAGCCTGCACAGAGATGGAAGAGTTAACGATCAGTCAAGCAGGGGTAGGGTTGGTGTTAGAAGATAGGTGTGTTTCTGGTGAGAGCTAAGGCTTACAGAATCAAATGACAAGAATCTTAGACTGTCTGAGTCTTGAAGCAAATATCTCACAGTATAGTTTTACTTATACACTTTTATTTATTATGGTAAGGGACAAAGGTACTACAGTGCTCTGTGGAGGGGAGAGGGAAGTTGTTCTTTTAACTACCCCTAGTGTTGTAGTTTGTAAATAAACAGGTGCCTGGGAGTCTGCTTCTGATGCTTAACAGCGATAGCATGTTCATCTGCAGTCATGTATGTCAACTAAGTAAATGATTCAAGCGTGACTCAGAATACATACAACAGAGACATTTTCTCCCTGTGCCGCAAGCAAGTCACCATTTGAATTCATGAGACTGAATATGAAGAATATAAAAAATAGAAAATGTGCAATTTACTGAAAGCTCAGAACCATTAATTGTCATTGCTGGCTTTCATTAAACTAGCAGCATATGTTGCTATTATAAGGATGTTTGTCATGGGATGCTGAGAGGTTTATTAACAGTGAAACCCTATTATTCCAGATGTCTCGCATCCATGTAAGACAGCCACAGTAATTAATTTCGTATGGACCAAATTCATAAATCTGGAAAACGAGGTAGACAAGTTATCCACCACAAAAAGCATCTTCTCTTCCATTTACAAGCAGACTGAAATGCTAAAAAAAAAATGCCATTAATTACAGGGAAATCCACCATTATTTCTCTTTATCTGTAGAATGGACTTTGAATGTAAAATAGTCCATTACCATTATAAAGAGAGCATCTGAACAAACAAAAGAAGAGAAAGTCTCTGTCACATCTGTGGCAGCCACAGCCCCTTCCCTCCTTAGGACATTGTCAGCCCTCTCCTTGCTGGCCATGGCTGAGCTCCTGTCTTGTTGCAGGCACCCAGCTGGATGCTTTGCATGGACTGTGGCTCATCCTCACACAATCCATGCTAGCTGGCCTATTTTTATAAACTCTGTCCTTTAAGGAGATAAAGATTCAAAAGTTAGGCAACTGATCCACAGTCAAAACACCTCAGTGGCAGAAGCAGAATTTAAATTCACAATCTTTTTTATCAAAGCCCATTTCCTTCCCACATACCCTAGCTGCCCATTCCAAGGCAGTAACAAAAGCTTTATTTTATGAAATCTTTGACCCAAGGTGTCAGCCTGAGTTGGGGATGAATCGGGGGATGCTATATTTGAGAATCTGAAGGTCAACTGTTTTAACTGCCATTCAATGCAAGGATCCCTTCTCATAATGCTTGACAAAGAACTCACTCACCATTCTCTGAACTCCACACCTCTAAAAGGCATCTGTCCATCGTCTTTTATATTCTTGGCAATGAGCAACACACCCTGGCATTATGTTCAACACACCCTTGTATTACGGAATACGGGACATTAAAAGAGGCAATTCAAGAGGGGAGGTTTCTAGTTCATGATGATGGGACTGAATTAATATAAAGATAACATTCAGATAAATTATTCACTGCTTTCAAATTTAAATTTAAGCCTGGTTCTTGTAGAAAGAGAAATGGAAGTGTGTAAATAGTATCTTTGTTAATAATAGATATTAATTGAGTGATGTTTATGCATCAGTTACTCTATGAAGTACAATGAATTAAGTATAAACACAACTAATTTTCATAACAATTCTGAGATGGGTATTTGTAGTATTTCTGGACACAGATAATTTAAGCACAGTAATAAAAAAATGCCAGGTAAAGACTGCAAGCTAACACAATAGTTCATTCTCCTAGTGAGTTCAGAATAGGTTAATGGACTATTGTGGAATTAAATTTTCTTATTTATCTATTTGTAGTTTGCTATTGAATATTCTTATACCATGGGGAAGACAACTTGTGAGATAATTTGGTTTGGCCTTGGAGTAAGAAACAAGAAAAGTCAGAATGACAAGGCATACTCCAAGGAGCTAGAGGAGTTGAGCATGATAGAGCTAGAAGATTAGACATGGCCGTCTTCTCCCATCTGTGTTGAATGAAGGCAGCAATCAGTGGCATGTCATGGTTCAGAGTTCTGGCTTTTAAGTCTAATGGAATCATGTTCAAGCCCAGCTCTGACGATTGCTGGCAGAGTGACCTGGGTTGGTTCATGATTTCAATCCTCAACATAAAAACAAACAAACAAAGCAAAACAAAACAAAAACAACTAGTTGTAATACCTGCCAACATGTCAGGACACTGATAAGATGACCTTGTGATGATGCACAGATTACTAAGAATGGGTTACATTAAGATATAAGTGTTATCCAATTAGAAACTAGCATTAATGAGCTGAGCAGTGTTTCGAATAATATAGTTTCTGTGTGATTATTGTGGGGCTGAGCAGCCGGGGACAAACAAGTGACCTCTCTCGCTCCTACAGTAATGATTTGCATAAACACTTCAGTCGAAGTGAAATGACACACATATACTTCTATCAAGTTATGGGAATTTTGCATGCCTCTGAACATTGTAAAAAGAGGTAATAAGTGCAAACACTCATAAGTACTTGTAGAGCACTTTAAATAATCTGGCTAGTGTCTAGTTATGTCTGGGACTTTTTTTTTTTTTTCGAGACAGGGTTTCTCTGTTGCTTTGGTTCCTGTCCCGGAACTAGCTCTTGTAGACCAGGCTGGCCTCGAATTCACAGAGATCCCCCTGCCTCTGCCTCCCGAGTGCTAGGATTAAAGGCATGTTGGCTGGGACTTTCTAGCTCAGTAATAATTGATTTATTACCCACACTAATTTAAATTGTGTGTCCCATTACTCTATCAGAATATAGGATCACTGCTATTTCACACTAATGTTCTTTATTAGGTATTAGTATACAACATAATAATAACCTGTGTTCACAGGATCTACCATTTGACCCTATTTGTGCTCATTTATTCCCTTTCAGCAGCCAATAGAATACAATTCCTCATTTGTACTTATATTAAAAGAGAAAGAAAAAGTGACTCATTTTGCTTCTTTGAAAACAACTTCAAGCTTCCATTTTCTTCACAATGCATTTGAGAATGGGAAAAACCTTTCTTTCTTACATCCTAATTGATTTTTGAGAATTCATATAATCTCATTTTTCAGTTATGACCAAGTCAAATGAGATATTTTGTTGGATTGATTCAATTTTACTCTTAATGGGACCACATGAGTTTAAGAGTTGTCAGTAAAAGAGTGACTATAATTTTTTCCATGTAAGATTGGTTTCAAAATGGAATTAGATAATACCTAGTGACAGCAAGGGTTTATGCTATAAGTTAAGTATTTATATAAAGAGAGTTTGTAGATAAGATTAGGTTCCTAGGGTATCAGTCACCATTCTATATATCTTGACACTGAACAGAAATTACTAATTAAGTGTGGGCTTCCCTGAGTCTGCTTTTTAATTTTTCTTTTAAAAATTAAGCTTAGATTATACCAGGCATAACTATGTCCTGCAAAGAAACTCATCCACATGGGCTTGTAGTGCTATGTGTTAATTGGCATTTCATGGAAAGGAAGAGTATTTCAAGAACACGATGCAATTACTTTGGAACAAGAGATACTTAGACCCATAAAAAGAGAATATCCATGTAGACGTCTGCCTCTTCAAAAGTCACTCTGTTTCTGATATCTCAGCATTTAATGAAAATCACTAGAGTATTTATTATGGGCACAGTTGGGAAAAGATTCTGGAGATGGCGCCACTTCAGAGTGAGCCTTTCAGCAAAGACTCTATTGAGTCCGAGTATTAGCCCATTCTACAAAACATTTTGCAAACTATGAACAAGTAGAGTTTTGTGGAAATATAGAAAATAATGTTAAGAAATGTTGGTTCAAAGAGTCAGGAACTTCTCAGCAAAAGACAACTGGGTTATGTCTTGAAAGGAGAAGCCATAGTTGAGCAAGTGTAGAAAGACAGCAAGGTAAAGGAGCATATGTAAGCTTGCTGGATGACTAACACGTGGAAGAGGCAGACTGTGACAAAGAGATCATGAACGTCATTCTCCAATTTGGTGGTGATGGTGAAGGACGATGGTGACCCTAGCATGGAGTAAACCAGACTTCTTTATTCACATTTGGATTTCTGCTCTCAGAACCGATGTCCAGTCACCCCCTTTGAAGTCCATTTTGTGATTATGATTTTTTTTTAAATTCCGTGAAGATACTGATATACAGTAAGGTTTGGGAATTGTCTGTGTTAGGTTCATAACCTATTTCTGCAAGACAGAGGTTGTGCCTTGCTCTAAGTAGCTCTCTCTGGGTAGATTTAGCTTCTCTGGCAACAGTTCTAGATCCATTAATATTTTCTACTGATGGTATCAGATTCGAGGTAAATGTTTAGGAAGGGGAGATAGCAGAATATAAGGACTCCTAAAGTTTAGCCCAGGTTTTAAGTTTTTCTGTGTCACCTTGCATTGTACAGGGATATAAATGAGGAGAGTTACTGACATAAGTTTGTATCACAGAGGAAGAAAGAGAATAACAAATACATACATGAGATTTTATTCCTTTAGAGTGTATATCTCTTTATAATATCACTTCTCATACTTTTGGCATTTTACAATTGATAGCAGAAAGTTCCTTGAGTGTCTGTGTTAGTGTCGAGCCTAGTTTCTACCATTAACTGAAGAAATATTTATCAATTATATGGATACAATATTTTAATAATTATAATAATATATGTTTAACTTATAGCTATCTATCACTTGACTGCTTGTCTTGCCTCTGGCTAAGGCAAGGGGCCCTACCTTATACTTCGTAGACTCCAGTCTGAGTAAATGAAAGAAGTATTACAAACAGAGTTGCATTAAACCAACAATAATGTTTGTATGTAGTTTCTCCCTCATAGGACTGAAGAGATTTAGGAAGCAAGGGTTAAAATGCTAAAAGTCTTTCTTTTTGAGATATTTGTTGACATGGGATGCCTGGATTTTATAAGGACTCTTCTCTAAGATTCCTGAGATCTTTGTGGCAGATGAAGTGATGTAAATTAATAGGCATGGAAGGCACTATGAATATATCAAGTAACACAAAGAAAATCTGTGTCTAGGATCTTTATCTTGGATTATTTCAAATAGCATTGACAATCTCAGTCTTGAAATTTGAGTTTGGTCATGCAAAACTTTCAGACATTTTCAAAGTACCAAGCACTCTTTGACTTCATCCTTCATATTTTGGTAACAACTTGATTTGTCAAGACAGAGAACTAAATACTAAGTGCACAGCAATATCTGTTTAAAAACAGCTTTGATATTCTAATACAGTACACTATCGCCAAACAACTGTTTATTTCAATATTTGTGATATAATTGAGAAGTATAGACCACTGGACAATATCATAGTTGATGGTTCTATAACAAAATATTCATATACAAGAAAACTTAAATAGTAAATATATTTCTCAGTCTTAAAAGAGCCAAATATCACTGGGCAGTGGTGACTCACACCTTTAATCTTAGAACACAGAGGCAGGTGGATCTCTTTGAGTTCAAGGCCAGTCTGGTCTACAAGCGCTAGTTCCAGGACAGGCTTCAAAGCTAAAGAGAAATCCTGTCTCAGAGAGAGAGAGAGAGAGAGAGAGAGAGAGAGAGAGAGAGAGAGGGAGAGAGAGCCTAATCTCTGATTAAAGAAAGGTTGCTTCCAAAGGTTGCTTCCAAGGGAAAGCTACCATAATTGCTTATTGATGTTCAAATTAATTAATTGATCAATTAACCAATTTCCATTAAATGACCCATTTACTTTTAATAGTCCTGAGAAGAAAAGCTTAGTTCAAGCATTTTGGGCAATAGTGACATTGGTGATTTTTCCCCACATCGACACTGCACATACTTACAGTGTATCTAAGAACTCTCATGGGGAATCAGATACAATTTCCAGACTTCATAGAGGTGAGGATTGCCTTTAACTGTCACCTGGAGAAGGAATCTCAGTAAGGGATTGTTTACACTGTCTTGACCCATGGTCTGTCTACTGGAAATTGTCTTAATTAAGATAATCAGTGTGGGAAGATTCAGCCTACCATGGGCAATATTGTTTCCTAGGCAGATTTGAACTTTATACCAATAGAAAAATTAAGTTGGACACCAACAAGACGGTCAGGATGCAGGGATCATCTCTCTCTGCTCTCAACTCTGAATATGACTGGAAGCCTTCGACTCCTGCCCCTATGACTTTCACACAATAGTTAAGGGCCTGGAATTGTGAACGTAAGTAAACACTTTCTACCATTAGTTTTCCTTTCAGGACATCTTATTACAGCAACAGGAATACAGCCAGGGCCATGATTTTACCAAATTTCTGTTTGGTAAATAGAAACACAATGTACAAAGAAAATTTGGCCTGATTAAAGTAGGAGAAATTTATCTGTGTGTCATAAATAACATTATAAAGCTGTGAAATCACCCGTTTCACCTACTATTCTTGATTTCTGCAGTCACTGAATGCTTCCTATACTGAAATATGGCCACGACTCAGATTCAGCATCTGCTGACACGAAGCGCATGGAGATAGACTAAAACTACAACTTACAGCCCCCCTTCCATTCATAATGAGCAGTGCCAGGAATCATACAATATAGAGAAAGAGAATGAGCAAGACTTTGTGAACACAGAGGAAATTAGGTAAGACCGTGCTGTGATTCTTTCTTCCTTCTGGTCAGAGATACTGACAATTTCCCTCGTGACTTTGAGAAAGTCAAGGCTGCCAACATTGGGATAGGCTACTGGGTTTAATTTTAGGAGAAATCTGTTTTGTGTAGAGCATTTCAGTGTAAAAAAACACACAGGCTATCTTAAAACAGCTTTTTAAATGTGTTTGAAGTCTTTTAAATTTCTTGCATATAAATGTTGAATACCTCCAAAATGTCAATCAATCTTGTTTTCCAGTTAGCTTCGAATAAAATGGTAATGAACTCGCATTTAGCCAGGGCCTTACTCTGAGTGAGAGCCTAATTAGACTTGGAAAAGACCTATTATGATATCCAATTCCATCACTCCACCCAGAGAAGACTATTCCTCCTGAGAGTTCTTTCTTACCATGCCCTGGTTAGTGGTAATCCCTACAGCGATGAAATATTCACTGCAATTTTAATTATTTAATTTCAAGATTAAAGAGAAGGAACACCCACCAGGAATCAGGGAGTGTGGATTTGGTTATTGGTTTTTATCATTTATTTGTTTGTGACTCTGAGCCAGAAGCCTAAGTTTTCTAAGCTTCAATTTCAAAAGCCCTGTCAACATTTTCATATCACAAGGCTGGGGTGAGAATGAGAGAAAGAAAAGACACGTGAGCCGACAGACACGGAGATTAAAAGAAAACACACGTGAGCCGACAGACACGGAGATTATAAGAAAACACACGTGAGCCGACAGACACGGAGATTATGGCGCCAGAGTCGCTGGATGGCTATTTTCTCTCATTGCCAGCCTTCTCTAACAAGGCTGTCTCACCTATTCCCCACAGCCACCTCCTCCTTGCAAACAACTTCTCTTGAGGAAAACAGTCTAATTGCAGTGTGTGTGTGTGTGCGTGTGTGTGTGTGCGCGTGCATGCGTGTGTTGGTGGTTGTGTGCTTTTCTTTTTCATAGATCTCCAAGGGAATGGACCAGAAATCGAGTGACTGAAAGCAACAGACTTTCATTCTCTCGCAGTTCTAAGCACTCGAAATCAAAAACGAAGGTGTCACCTCTGACAGAGCTCAGAGAGAATCTTCATTTGCCACCTCCTGTGTTCTTGTGACTCACAGAGATCTATGTCTTTCTTGACTAGTAGCTGCTTTCTCCTGTCTTGACATGACTTTCTGCTTCATGTGTGTGTGTGTGTGTGTGTCTGTGTGTTCTTCTTGTGTGTGTGCATCTGTTCATGTTCACAGTTGTGGTTGTGCAAGTGTATGCATATGCACCTGTGTGAAGGAAGTGTGGAAGCCAACTTTCTGGAGTTACTGTCCACCAAATTTTCTGTATGTGTGTGTATATGTTATATTCATATATATATGTGTATATATATATATATATATATATATATTATGTGTGTGCAGGTGATTGCACCCTTTTGCATCTGGTGCAGAGATCAGGAAAGGATGTGGTCTTATTCTCTCACTCTCCTCTTTCAGCCAGGGTCTCTCCCTGAAACTGAAGCTAGCAAGCCACAGTGTTCTTCCTATCTTCGTTCCCAACTGGACTGAAGTTATAAGTACTTACATTGCCACATTAAGATTTTTAAATGGCTACTGAGAACCAAACTCAAATCTTCACTGTTTTATCCTCTGGGCCATCTCTCCAGTCTAACTGTACTCAATATTTATTATTCATTTATGTACAAAGTCTTTTACTAGTCTGAAACCCAAAAAAAGATTATTGACAAGCTAGGGTTGGACAATCAAAGGAAATTCAAGTCTCTTTCCACAGCGAGAGTTCAAGATCACACCATCATGTCCACTATGGATTGGCCTGGATTCTTGGGTTTAGACTCAGATCCTCACGCTTGCAAGGCAAGCACTCAACCCAACACTCCATATCCCTAGGCCTTGTCTTTGTGTTAGGATAGCAGAGAACACATTAAGGTTTCATCCAAACCTATTGTGATACATCATATGAATATCATATGAGCTAATAACATCTGTAGAGTTCCTAATTCCAAACAAGGACCCATTATGAGGGTCTGAGCAGTATCAACCATATGAAGACATCACCTGTCTTAACATACCTATACTGCACTTCCCAGCAGACCATGGTCTTTTGGCTTAAGGTGTGGTACAGATGTTGCTAAGCCATCACTATAATTATGCATATACTATCAACAGCAATGGTTTTATTGGGTCACTTTGCTTTCAGTGTTTATCAAGCATTTCCTGATGAGTTTTTTTTTGGATAACGAAAATCACTATTCCAACTCAGGTACTTAGGTTATCTAAAGAGCTTCTTGACAGGACAGGAGGGGAGGATAGATGGGTGAGTTCTGCATGAGTAGGAAGGAAGTTCTTCCTGCATGGATATTCTATATGTGTTAACTTCCTGTATACCATTGCATAGGCTTTACAACAAGAAGGGATTTACGTGAGATCTCCATCTATAAGTAGCTCTATTGAGCATCCCAAGTAACCCATCTTGGATCTCCATAAATCGAATCCTTTCTTAAATGAAAATGCTGAAAAAGCCCACTGTGTTACCTGTCACTCGTTGCTGAGAGACAATGTGTCATGAAAAGCAAGGAAATAATTTTGAAAGCTATATTTAGCTTTATATACAGGCTACTGTCTGCATGTTGGAATTACGGTACTGAGTGTTACTGTGGTTTTGATAAATTGTAAGCAAGATTATATTAACTTCCAAGGTTCTGCCATGCTTGAACTTATTCCTTTGTCTCTTAATTCCTCTCCTAGAGTAGCCTATTAATGCCTAAACAGGTATTTGTGAACTCAATCCATGTGGAATTATACTGCATTGCGCATAAACAATGTTTTCTTTTTAAACAACTGTTAGCACATATGTATAAGATATGTTTCCCAAGCTTTTAGAATTTACCCAACTTATTTCTTTATTCTGTTTATTCATGTCAAATATCCTTACTCCTATTCTAACATAGTAGCCAAAACATGATCTCTTTGCAGGAAAAAAGTCCTAATTAAATTGCTTTCTGCTGAGTTTCTAATAAAAACTATAAAAAATAATTACTGTGCATACAGATCTTGCTTTGTGATGTCAGATCTTCCTAAGATGCCCTACCAGCGCAGCTCTCACCTCCAGATCCTAAATAAAAATTACATTAGCATTTCAATACATTCATTTGTTGAGATACACGACTTCAACTAATGGAAGGGTTCTTTTAAAAGGCAAGAAAAGACAAACATGCTGATGTTCTCACTGTTACCATGAAACACTTTGGTGAGCTTAATATTTTTTATACTTAATTCATAGGCATGCATATATTCATAGGCTTGTGATTTTGTTATTTTCAAATGAGTCACTGAAGGTGACTTGGTAATTTGCTTTATACAGCATGAGGACTCAGCCCTCCTTTGGCTCTTATTGTTTGATTTTATAACTCCCAGACATAGCTGTGGATCTATTTTTCAGAAAACTAAACAAGTTCTGTCCCTTGCCACATTCTTCCATTTAACCATTCATTCATTTAGATAAATTTTTTTCAGTGTGTTAAGGGGAGAGAATTCTTTGCAAATTCTGTTTCTTTTTTAAAATTAGAAGTATATATGTAAGTATATATGTACGCCCTTCACTTCAACTTTATTTAGCTGTAGAGTCTACAAATTATGGGAAAAGTAGATTTTCAGAATGTTATCTGATTGCTCCTGACCTATAATTCATATTTCTGTTCTAGCTTTCAAATTGTAAGTTGGTATAGAAACCAAATCCTGGGAATTTCAGGAGAAATAAAAGGAAACATTTGGAGATTTCAGAATTGAGAAGTTGTCAGCTGAAATGTGTCTTCCACTAAAGAGTTCCTTGACCTAGAGAAGTTTATTTATCATCTTGTCTCCACTTCCTTAGTGCTAGCATTTCAGCTTCATGCACCACCCCCCATTTAATGTGGTCCTGGAGGTCCAATCTGGGATTTTCTACATGCTAGTTCAATACTCTACCAACTGAGCTACATCACCTGACCTTTTGCCTCTTATGTAAAATGAAAGCAGCAATTCTCACTTCCCAATGCGGAAGTGACAGAAGACCACAAAGAAGATCCTCACGTATTTCAAAATATAAAATTATCTAGAGACTAGGTAAAAGACAGTATTTAGAAAACATGAAATCAGTTCATTCAACAAAAATTGCTTACACTTGGAGATGTGCGGTTGGGAAGGCTGCAACTGTGCTTTCCTAACTTAGAATTATCTATTTCACTGAAGAATTTAAATTCCCGGATCTACGTGCTGTGACAGTGTCTAAACAAAAGCACCTTTAGAAAACTGGCACTTTCAGAGAAGGCTGAAAGCAAACAGCAGAGATTTCATTTCAAGGAAATGGTAGATTTGAAAGACAGTCTTTTATTTCCATGGACACTTTTTAGATTCTTCAGGAGAGGGGGCGATAGCAAAATGGAAGTGGGAAGGGCTTGGTTGGAAATTAATATACTGTAGAGAAAACTAAGTGTCATATAAAGTCATCAAATGAAACGGTAGTTTGCAGGTAATATTAACTCAGCCAATATACTCCTAGCTGACTCCTGGGGTCCTTTGTCATCACACTGTAACTACAGAATTTTATCAAAACCCACTTCCTGCAGACTCTCCTAACCCATCTCTGAAGATGCGATCTACTCAGCGTAGCTCTTTGTAGCTCAATGGTGAATATGTACGCCTAAAATCTTTATATCTAATCGTGAGCACACTGGATGTGCTAAGCAATCCTAAACCATTCAATTCAAGTCCCACAAAGGGGTCAGAAAAGGAGCTGTGTAGAAATTGCTAAATATATTTCAGTTTAGATTAACTAAGAGCTGGTAATATGAAAAATGGCCAAGACGTTATGTAATTAGTACAGTTCTCCTAAGGAGGGCTATAATTATAGCAATCATAAATCATTTTTCTTCCATAACTGTAAATAGAACAAGAAGGAACCAACAGACCCTCTTTACCAGCTTCTTTCTGGTAATAAAATATTTTTCATCATGGATAACTGTCACCTTTGATTGTCGGCTGAGAGAGATGGGGGGAGAAAAAGCATTTTGTTTTAATTTCTATAAAAATCATTTTTTTCAGTGAATGTCAGTGATATTCTTTGATAAATGTGAACTTTTCACACTGTGATACTTCTCTACCTGTCTCTGAACAGAGGAGAAGCAAGAAGCACCCTTAAACTTCCCTGTTACCTTTACTCTGAGCCTGAGAAGAGAAGTTGAAGGGCCAGCCTTCGATAGAGCAAGGCTTTGTGATGCTTTCCTGTTTCTGCAGTGTGGACCTAAAAGCCTTTTTAAAACGGCATTGATAAACTCACTTGGCTTCACAATGACCCACTTTTCACTTCCGTGGAGAAGAAGGGAAATTTAGAATCCTGCCTTGGTCGATAAACATAGCTTTCTGTAGACACTATTATTTAAAGAAAAATTAAAAACAAAAACTAAAGGAAAATATAGCATTTAAATTTGCATATATGTATTTATAGATATGTATATGTGAATACACACCATATATATGTAATATATATATATATATATATATATATATATATATATAAATTGTCTTAATGAATTTATGCTATTTGGAGTGGTAATACTACCCACTAAAGGTTGGAGACTTGCTAACAAAAATCTTAGTCACTTGAGTCAGGAAAGTCCAAGAGATTCTCACAACAACACAGGCTATTGCCACTGTCCTTGCTTGTACCACAGACCTTGAAGGTAACCCTACTGTTAAAGACACCACATACTTCGGACATAGGACTTGTAGAAATTGACCTGGAACAGACCTGAAGGCCTACTTACTGAGGACTAGCTCTCATAGCATATGGAGGTGCCATGTAAGCTTCCAAGGGAGAAAGGCCATCAGTTGTCCTATCCAACCAGGTAGGCTATGAATCACAACAATGGCCTGCACAGCATTGTATCAGCAAGGATGAAATAGTGGCACTTACATCTTTGGGATAACCAACACTGTCTCATTATACAAAAGGCCTACTAACCAGGGGAGAATTCTTGTCTAGTACTATGAACATAGTAGTGTAACCTGGCTGGTGAGGCCATAGGCTGTAGAGAGGAACTTACTATTGCTACACTTTGCAAAGCCAGTATGATTTCTGGCTGAAGTCTAAATACTTAACATTATACCTACAGAAAAGTCTTGCCCCCACACCTCAAGATAGCTTCTTTTCACTATAGATGGAGACCATCTCAGAAGTCCACGATTGGCCAAATGTCAAGAATAATTGGCTATAGATTTCCCAATCAATTGATGCATCTACAGTACAATTCTTATATCTGAGACTCAAGGAACGTTGCGGTGGAGGCAGTGGAATGATTGTAATAGTAGCAATGGTTTTCTGGGGGATAATTCCTGTAACATGAATTTATCTATTTTACGTGTACACATTCAATGACTTATAAAAAAATCAAATTGACAGTTTGGCAACTATTTGAATACTCAAGTCAAAATAATCAATTAAAGGGGGAGGGGATCGATCACCCACATATGTATATATGACAAAATAGAATCCTGGAGGTCAGAAGACTCCTTGCTGTAGTCAGTTTCCTTCTTATATCCTCTGAATTATAGTGATCAGAGAGCTTCAGACAAGGGTCTCACTATCCTTCCCCTAATAATCTATTTTAGAGCCTTCTCGTTCCCTCTACTTGGTTCCTTCAATTTGCAGACATTCTTGTTTTGATCCTCCCTACCACACTACACTAATCTATTTTGAAACTTTGACAGATAATACATTTATACATTTTACCATCCCTTTAGAGGAAAGGGCTGGAGAGATGGTTAGTTAAATGGTTAAAAGCCTTACTACTCTTCCATAGGACCAGAGTTAGATTGTTGAATCCATGCCTGGTGGTTTACAACCACCTGTAACTCCACTCAAGGGGATCTGATACCTTCTTATGACCTCTGAATGGACCTGCACTCATGGGAACATATTCCCACACAGCACACACACATACACACACACATATACACACACACATATACACACATATACATATACATATACACACACATATATATATAATCAAACATGTATTTTGTAATATAAGTATATGATTTTATATAGCCAGCTTCTTTCACTGAACATAGATATTTTAATGTTTATGTGCTTTTGCTCATATAACTACTTCATTTTTCTTGATGAACTTCATATATTTTATTATTTTTATTTGCTGAAATATTTCATGTGCTAATTAATTGTTTACATGTCTTCTTTGGTAACCCGACTTTTGAATCTTTGGTCTATAAATTACAGCTGCATCCCAGTAAATGATGAATTCTATTATGACCCATAGTAATAAAGTTAATAATGATAATCTCATGGTTATCAGACATCAGGTTCTTGAGCTCTCCTGAAATCAAAATTTTCTCCTTTGATTCCTAGCTTGCACAATTTTTGGTTTTCTAGAGCCTTAATTCCCTGGCCTTATGAAGTTATTTGCTAATTGTTTAGGGTTGTTAAACTTGGAATTTAAAAACTTTTCAGTGACATGTCTCATAGCACTTCTGTGACAATGTGATTCATGAGTCAGAACAAAATACACTGCCTAAATCATTCACTTGATGCTGGTGAAACAATTCATCATTTCAGGTAGCATCCTTAGGATTGCCCGTCCCAAGCTGTACTCATGCTCATCTGTTTTCTTTCTCCACTGTGATGAAGAATGTATACAACTCTCACTGGATCTTCCCCTAACAAGGGTAGGTGATATCCCACATGGTCCCTCAGAAAGAAGATGCAATGAAGATTAAAGACAGAAGAACGCATAGTCTGTGAAAAAGAGCCAACACCAGTTTATGGATCTAGTGAAGCTCAAAAAAAAAAGACCTAATTACTAACTCTTGCATATTTTAAAGGATATATAAAATGCAGTTTTCTTCATATTACAAAAAAAAACAAGAGTATCATCCAAAGATAGACTATCATTTTCCCCACCATTTTCAGAACTCAAGTAAACACTCTCTGTGATTATTTTTATGTTTTGGAATTGCACGTTTTCCCCACCCTCCCATTGTTTGATTTAGGCTGTCTTTTCTGCATCTGTGATCATGACACCATGGTAGCCTGACTCAGACAGGGCAGCACTCCCATCATCGCTGTGGACCCTGGATCTGGTGTCTTGCAACTACAGGCTGTCAAAATTGCTTCACTTTGTCGTACCTTGGTTTCTTTATCTCTAAGATAAAAATAACAATAATAAGCATTGCACAGATTTCTTATGAATGAAAACATCATAATGTATTGTTTTATTATGTGTCAGGATGATGCCTGGGACAAAATAAAAACAGTAGAAATGCTAAGCCATTCTTCTTCTTATTGATCCGCAGACCTAGTGTCTACTGCTGTTTGCCTGGTAATAAATTTTCCTTCATTCTCTGTCACTGAGAATTTCTGCCATTAATTGAACTGCCTCTGGCCATACTTAATAGATAACCTCTCAAATAACACCTAGCCACCAGATTGTAGAGGAAGGCTTCATATAATTGTTAAGTAAAAGTACTGCAGAATTACAATCCCCAGAACTCTACAAAATGGTTACGTACTTTTTTGACCTCAGGCAATTAACTAAACTTGTCTTCAGGTTTCAGCCTAATAGAGTAGTTATGACCAAGAAGAGCCGGATCATTTGCGGCGTGTATGCAGCACTGTGCTCCAAGTAAATTATCTGTTTTCACTGTTGCCGGCACCGTCACTGCTGGCACCACGGTTTTGGTGTTACACCTGATCTAGACAATAACAGATGACAAAACCCGAGCCCAAAGGACTGCGACATACAGGACAATAGCAAGCATATGAGCTCAGTCACTGAGCAAGGAGGATTAAATAAGAAAAGAATCAAAGTGCAACATGAACCCTGGGTAACTGATGATCCAATATAATAAGTTCAATTTGGCTGGAAATAGAGAGTTGAGGGAAAATACATGAAATAAATCTTCTTTTTTTAATGCAGGAACAGAAACAACGGGACTCTTATTTGAGGAAAATAAACAGGAATAAATAGAAGAATGGTATGTTGAGGCAAACAAATGATCAGCTTGCAGACAAAAGTTGCAAACTCTTAGAGAAGGCAGAGAAGAAACGACTAGAGCCTTCATTAGATGGAAAGCCAGGAGACTGAAAGCGGCGCACTGTGTTCCTATGGGAGCACTATTGCTTCGAAAGAAACCCCAGTCTGAGGGTGAGAAGTTTGCATCACACAGAAACATAAACAAAGCATAACCATGAATTTTTGAGACAAGGCCAAGAAATATTAGCAGCAAGAATTAGACTAGGTTGTTCTTCTGCTTTTGTAGATGGTAAGGGAGGTTTTAGGTATGAGAGAAGAAGCATAGTTTTAATAATTGCTCAAAGAATAATGAGTTGTTTTAAATATCCTACACTTACAATCCTTTGATGTCACAGGGTATCTATCAGAGACCATGTCAGATAATTGTGGAAACTACATACAGTTACATTACAGTATAACTCCTGCCATAGGTCTTGGAACAGAGAATAGTAAAGACTTAATATTTTATATTTTGTTACTAATTATTGTTGCATAATTTTAATTAAAGGAAAACTGAGGACAAATGTTCAATGGACAGTAGTAGAGTGGGAGAAGGGTTGGAGCTAGTTCTGTGACCCCTTGGTCACAGACATAAAGACATCATGGAGGAAGGACTGTGGTCCATTCTCTAAAGAGCAGCAAGGCATAGCAGCTTTATCTCTGGTTCCTGATTCAGACCCCTGTGCTAAAAGCTGTATTATCACTTATTACTCAGACTTTGGGAAAATAACACTTCTGTTATTCATTAGATAAATGAAATAGATCCTTCATTAGATCAGTGCATAGATTAAATGCATTTATTCATAGAAGACATTTATAATGGAGACAGATCTCATTAAATGCAGAATAAGGTTTGACTATTAGTAACATTACCAATTATCAGATTTTTTTTCATACTTCTCTTTATGTAAGGGGCAACAAAGAAAAGTTGATAAGGATTGGACTTCATCATATCAGAAAACAGAAAGACTGCACCAAGAACTGGAATGAAGCAATCTATTAACAAAAATCAGACTGCTTCGCTAAGGTTCCAAGAAGACTGGCTATTCCTAAACACAGTTGTGTTTTCTATCTAAACAGTTGAATGAAATCAAAAGCTGAAGGTACACATCACAGGTTGCATAAAGGTCATTCAAAGACGGCTACAACCAATTACCTGAAACTTTTAAGTATGTTAGCTTGCGTGACAAAAGGACATTGCGTATCTTGACTAACTGTCTTAGGATAGAAAGTTGGTGCTGGATTTCTTGTGTGGAATTCTTTTCCTGAATAAATAGTCAGGTATAAGCGACAAAGTCAGAGACATGGTAGGACAAGAGAACAATGAAGTCAAGAGAGAAAGCATTAGGTAGCCAATTTGAGCCTGAAAAGTCTAACTGCAGAGCTGTTGTTTTGTTTTGTTCTGTTTTGTTTTCCTGCAGCCACAAGAAGGTACAAAGCATATTGAAACCTTGCTTTAATTCTTCATATTCCTTTCAGACTTTTGATGTATACAACTGTAAAAACACTGCATTTTATCCTTATTTAAAGCTCTAAGAACAAGGTAGTTTGCTACAGTGGTAGATTAGTTAGTGTTTCTATGGCTGTAAAGAGACACCATGACTACAGCAGCTCTTATAAAGGAAAATATTTAATTGGGGTGGCTCACTTATGGTTCAGATGTTGAGGTCATTATAACCATGGAGGGACATGGCAGCATGCAGGCAGACATGGTGCTGGAAAGTACCTGAGAGTCATACACCTTGCAGGCAATAGGACATGGTCTGTCTCAACAGAGATGGCTTGAGCTTATATGAAACCTTAAAGGCTGCTTCTACAGCAACACAGTTTCTCCAACAAGACCACACCTATACTCCAACAAGGCCATGCCTACCAATAGTGCCATTCCCTTAGGGGGCCATTTTCTTTCACTCTACCACAAGTGGTATCAGAAAACTAATAGAAGATGCATGTCTGAGAGAGATCTAGTGATAATGAAATAGTAGATTTCATGATTCCTTAATTGTATGGCAAAAGCAAAGAAATCAAAATCCAAAAGCAAAGTAGACTGTAAAAGATGAAACTAAAGAGACACTTGGAGCCTCGGCATCCCCACCCCCCAAGTCCTTAGTTAATTCATAGGGAATTCACACATTACAAAAATGGTTAGGGAATTTTCCCCTCACAAAGTTCTTCAGCAAGAAAGGGATTAAAGCGTAGTAAGGATATTCAGACTGTTAACAGAGAAAAATGCTAAGGAGGGTTGGTGATTCTTTGTGGCTATAGGAAACAGAGATGAGAACAATGCCCCTGACTTTGGATATAACTAAAGAGCAAGTGTTTGGCAGAGAAACTGTAGACACGAACGAGCTGTTTAAAGGGCAAGGTCATTGTGGAAATTCGCCGGTAGAATGACACGAACAGAGATAATACTGAATAAAACGTCAATGACAGAAACAGGAGAGCAAATTTTCTATCAAGCAGACAACCCCCCAAACACATTTCTAGTAAATGTCCTGCTCTTCTTCTTCACCGTTACAGCTTTATTACAAACTTTTCAGTCACACACCACCACTTCAACAAAGACACATGCCTGTTTCTCTCTCCTCTCTATATGTACTGGCTTCTGCTCTGTTCTGTACATTCTCAAAACCTTTTTACTGTTGCGGGGAGCCCACTTGTTTCCTGGCTGCCTGGCAGTTCAAACTGATCTAATCACATTACTCACATATGAAATTCTTAAATGATAACAAAAATATAATAGTTATAAAGCCCAGTTTTTGTGCTGATTATATTGTGGGATGCACATTCAAATGATTTGCTTCTCAGATACTTAATAAATGTGAGAGCAAACAGGGGTATATAGAGGGAAGAGAGCGGGAAGCACATATCTGGGAAGAAGTGTAGGAGGGGCTGAATATGATCAAACCACAGGGTAAAAACTTCAATACTGATTTACCGAATTAATTTCTTAATACCCTGTACTGAATCTAGAACCGTCCACGGATTCGGCAAGTACTCCACCATTGGTCTTTATTCACAGCCCTTTTTCTTTCTCTTTTTAGTCTCTTTATTGTAAGATAGGGTTGTACTAAGCAGTATTGAACTTACGATTCATCCACTTCAGTCAGTTAAGCAACTTGGATTATAGGCTATAATTATTCATTTAGAACTAAATTTACATTTTTTTACTTTCAGGTTTTCTCTTTTATATTTTTGAGATTGTTATATATTCTCCTTCTCTCCTTCCTCCAAACCTTCTTATATACCAGCCTTGATCTGTTGAAAATTCTCTCCTTTTTAAAGTCATTAATTGCTGGCTTCCAAAGAAACTTGTGTTTTTACAAATAAACACTATCTCTCACTCTATTTAGAATCTGATTCAAGAATACATTTGAGCCGGGCGGTGGTGGCGCACGCCTGTAATCCCAGCACTCGGGAGGCAGAGGCAGGCGGATCTCTGTGAGTTCGAGGCCAGCCTGGTCTACCAAGGGAGTTCCAGGACAGGCTCCAAAGCCACCATGAAACCCTGTCTCGAAAAACCAAAAAAAAAAAAAAAAGAATACATTTGAATAAATTCAGATGTTCTCACTATAGTTGATATTGAATAAAAGCCAGCTTAATTGTATTTAGCTAGGGTTTATAAGAAACTTGGATTCTTAGATGTAGTGAGGGTTATTCAGACTGGATGGGGAAGGATCAATGGGGTTGCTTGCCTCCTTGGAAGCTAACAGAAGCAAAATGTTTGTCCTGTGAGAAGAATTATATAGACTGGTTTTGGAAAGTTTAAGGGCAGCTTAGAAACTGTGTGACATATTCTTTTGGGGGTCAACATTTATATTGTGCAAGCACTAGGGATCAACACAGTGTGAAGCAGTGTCCATGTGATGACTTGTACTGAATAAAAAAGGTGGTTATTTAATATGTAAATACGACAAAGCTTTGAGAAAACAGCAGAGAGTTTCAAGTCCATGACTGCTGCCGTCTTCTTTAATAGCTGTATTTGTCAATAGGCAAACAATGCAGGACTGTGACTTTAAAGAGAGCAAATGTAGTCAGGGCTCCTTGTTATGGGTAGAAGCTAAGGGAATATCAATAAGAAGACCTAATACAGAGTCCTAAAGCACCCCTGAAACCTGGCAGCCTTGTTAGTCACAATGTCTCCCCAGCTGACTCTTACAGAGGATCTATGAACAGGATACATTTCTTTTTTTAATCAGCTTCACTTTCTAATCCTGTCTTGTAAGATTCTGAAAGGCAAGGATTTAACATCATGTGAGCTTTGCAAACCTTCCCAAGACACGACAGGTTACAGGCAGGCAAGTGAGCTAGGTGGTGTGTTGCTGGATATGGGGCCAGAACAATCAGCACAGAAAAGATGCCCCAGGCTGAGAGGGTTGATGGTTTTTAAATACCAGTTTAATTAGTAGTAGCGTGGGGAGGACACACCAGGAACTGAAGCTGGAAAGCAGATCTGCAAAACATTCAAGATGACCTTCCCCTCAAACAACCACCAAGGGGCAGGCCATGGTGCTGCTTGTATCTACTACATTTACCACATTCTCTCTCCCTATCTCTCTCTCTGTCTGTCTCTGTCTCTCTCTCTGTCTCTGTCTCTCTGTCTCTCTGTCTCTGTCTCTCTCTCTGTCTCTCTGTTTGTCTCTGTCTCTCTGTCTCTCTCTGTCTCTCTGTCTCTGTCTCTCTGTCTCTGTCTGTCTCTCTCTCTCTGTCTCTGTGTGTGTGTGTGTGTGTTTGTGTGTGTGTATTTTGTCAAGACAGGGACTCTCTGTGTAACCCTGGCGTCCTGAAATTCACTCTGTAGACCTTGGCCTCGAACTCACAGAGTTCTGCCTGTTCTGTCTCCCAAGTAACGGAATTAAAGACCTGCATCACCATCCCCTGGTTCTATCACATTCTTCTTCTCAGAGGAAGTTATCGAAGACTAAAAGAAAGAAAATAACTTTTATTTACTGAATATAGAAAAAATGTTTTATTGTATCTGAAATAACTCACAAATTTGGACCTAATATCCCTTGTAAAATCCCATGCTTTCCCATCATATGACCATTAACCCTTTGTGCTGTCAATATCGTCAACTGACTTTGAGACCTTCAAACTTTGCATTTACAGCATCTCATTTTTATTTCCGTCATACGTTATTTCACACTGCAGAAATGATAAACTGAGTTCTTCTTTTACCCACTAGGCTGGAAAATCTTTGTGGATTCAGACTGTATTCTGTCTTTGACTCTCTATGTCAAGCACAGAATAAATGAAACAGACAGTATTTAACAGGTGCTTGTTGGTTGGAACTAAACATACAAATACACCTTTTGTCACTGTTCAGATGTCTGAAGCTATACTCTAAAAGTGAACATTTTTAGTATTTATTCACTATGTAAGCAGGGTATCTAAAAATACTTCCAAAATATTTCTGTAATTTTTCCATATTATTTTCCATTGAAAAAGCCATAGTTTATTATTTCCTCATACAGAGATTACCTGATGTATAGCATATATTTAACAAATCATATGTAAGCATATATATGTAAGCATATGCATACACACATAAGGAAAGAGGTGGGAGAGATAGAGAAAAAGAAAAGAAGACAGAGGAGGAAGAGAAAGTTATTATTGTACTTTTTACACTCCACCCCAATACGTAGTAATTCATTAGTAGAAGGACTAGAAATGGAGACCCTGGAAAGTCAACCATCTATCCCTATGTCATCTGTTTGCAAGAAGCAACTGACTCTCTCATTCCTGCAGACTCCAGAGACAGGAGCACTGTGGTGAGATCTTGTTTGCGTCTGAACAGACAGACAGGGAGTGAAATGGTGGGCCAACAGAGGGATCTGAGGTGGGAGGAGACAGGGAATAGGACCCTTGCCAGTCTGAGGATTTGGTAGAGGTAAGATTTAATGGCTGATTGCTCTGCTTCTCTGATCTTTCAGCTTTCACTCCCTACTAGCTGACTCTGTTTTTATTATTGAGACCACTTGGAATGCAGACTATAGAGTACTTTAATAAAATTTTAAAGTATTGGATTGTATTCACATTGTCGAGTGTAGTTCAGAGTCCTCCTGCGATGCAAAGCTCAACCCACGCCCTAAGAAGCTTCTCGTTTCCTTTCATTTACTCTGAGGTATTGCTTTCTTTTCTGCCTCTTCTCCGTTCTTCGTTCTTCTCTTCTTTTCAGACATATGCCCATACACACGCCTGCATCCTTTTCTGAGCCATTTGAAAGTGAGCTATTGAAAACTTTCTCATGACTGACTATTCAACTTAAACGAACACCTAAGCTCCTTACTATTTACATTAGAATTTTAAAGGAGTTGGCTGCCTACTGCTCCAAGTTACACTTGGACTTTGCTAAATCCGCTCTTGGCACTCTGGCGTTCTTGCTCTTCCTCTGTAGATGCCGTTTTACCATCCTGACACACTTTTCTTCCCCCTCAGTACCTTTGGGCTCATTCTACATTTCATTTAGGCTTTTTCCCTAACTTCTTTATCCAAAATGGCACCCCAGTGGGTTTATTAATAACATTTGGTCCCTTTCTGTCCCCAGGCTAAACATCCCCTTTCACTCCACTGCAAATGTGTGATCATGATGAGAAAAGGAACAAGCCCGTTTGGACATCACAATGTTTGCAGTGCCCAGACCAGTACTTGTTCTACAGTTGGTTATTATGAAATATCTGTTCAGTTATAGAAAGGAATGAATAGATGCATGGTTGCTTTGTTTATCCATGGCAGTGAAGCTAATATTATTGAGAAAATATCTATATTTTGACCTATATCTTCCTGTGCTGTCTCAGGACCTAGTACAATAATGAATAAATAAATGAGAGACAACAAGCAGAGAAGCACCCTGGATTATAAAGCCATAGACTGCCGGTTCCCGTCCCATTGTTTTTAGTGGCGCACCACTCAGAGCATTCCCTCGATTCTCAACTGCCTACTTTCACAACTTCTGCCACTTTTCAGTCTGGCTGGAATCGCAGCTGGGAAAATAATTTACAGCTGGAAATATAAGCTAGGTTCAACTTTTTTTTTTCCTTTAAGGATATCAGATTCCTCACAAATAGGCCTAAATCTTTTCAAACTTGTTTAAAAACAGCAATAGCCTTTTTCAGATTTTTCTTCTGAAGTTTTCATCTGTCTTAGTACACTGCCTGAGGTCTTCAGTGTTGCTGTCCAGTTTTTCCCCTTTCCAATTACCAGTCATGCTCCTAAATGCAGAACTTAGGACACAGTTCCCGCTCAGTTCCACTTCTATGTAAATTAACTAATGACCTCAAATGGCACAGTATATTCAAGCATGCCAAACACTTGGAGAATGTCCTATTGACTTTTCCTCTTCTCTCAGGACCACAGAAGTGATAATGTTGTCACTAGAAAGGATCTACATAAAAATGGAGCACAGGTTTTTCTATCAGCATTACAATAATTCTAGGCAAACGGAGAAGGAGATGTCAAAAATAGCACATGAAGATAGAAAACTCCAGCTTTGTCCCACATCCCCACAGTCTGCTTCCTGAAATGTAAACATTGATGGTTAAATGAATAAGAAAAATGATTCATCAAACTAGAAATCCAGGAGGCATTTAACACCTTGGTCCTCCTAGACAATTCCTTTACAACTGTCCGTGCTTTTCAAACCAATACAGGGGTCCACTCCACAGCAATAGATTCATGTTGACCAGAGCATTCACATAAAACGACAGCCTAATCACCTATGCTCTTTTATGTTCTAGTCATAACCCGCCTACACAATCCCATTTCCCAGCATGCCTTCTCAGTTCCACACCCTGTGTTCCAGTCACCGACTGCACGGCATCCATCGCAAATCTTCACACACCTTGAACATCTGTCTTTGCACACAGCACCAGCCAGTCGAGGGAGAACTCCATCAATCCTGTTTTCTCCACAGCTCATACTTCTGACATTCCTTTGCTTATTTGTTTAGAATGAGATGCTGAAAGCAAACTCCCTTACACAGTGATAATCTCCCATTCTGATGTGAAACTGAGAAATGTACATGTGATTTTCAGCTCCCTTTCTGGCCCACAGTTTTTAACCCTAGAAATCTTTGGACACGCAAGTGTTTTGGATATAATTTTCAGTTGGATGTTAGCTGGTATTGCCTAGGTTGCTTAAGGATCATACCTGGTCATCCAGAGCCCACAATTAGAGGACTGCTGCTATTTTCAACCACTGACTTCAAAGGAGTCCAAAGGGGAAGAAGCTCAAGTGACTCACACTTAATTTCCCCATCTTGCTTATTACTAATGCCTCCACAAAATTCCAAGGACTGCGTTCCTGAAGCACATGAATCCTGAGAATAGCATGCCCAGTTGAAACACAGGAATGCCATAACCCTACCCATACCCTTTCTTTTTCTCCTCATCTCTTCCAACTGGGTGTTCCTCTACAAAATTTGTAGCTTTCTTTATTACACACTGGTAGATATACATCAGTTGATGTGGGAGTGATTTCTTATTAATAAAGAAACTGCCTAGGCCCCTTGATAGGCCAACCCTTAAGTGGGTGGAGTAAACAGAACAGAGGGCTGGGAGAAAGAAGCTGAGTCAGTGAGTCACCATGGTTCTCCTACTCCAGGCAGATGCAGGTTAAGATCATTCCTGGTAAGCCGGCTCGTGGGCCACATAGAATAATAGAAATGGGTTAGATCAATATGTAAGAGCTAGCCAATAAGAGGCTGGAACTAATGGGTCAGGCAGTGATTAAAAGAATACAGTTTCCGTGTAATTATTTCGGGGCATAAGCTAAGCTAACCATGTGGGTGGCCGGGTGCCGGGGACGCAGCTCCGCCGCTTATAATTCAACAATCAGTTGTTCTCTTAAATTATCTGAGCCAGTCTAGAAAATTAACCGAAGCTAAAAAGAAAATACCTTGTTCAAAGGTGATTGGTCAAAGTAAATGTGACACAATAGTACTTACTTGTTATTTGAAGTGTAGGACCATTTTAAGGGATATATCCCTCAAATTGCAAGGCCTTGTATTGTCATCTTAAGGTAGATAGTGTTGATTGAGTTGAATTATATGATACACATTTACAATATGCTGGATAATTGCTTGGGGGTATGTCTGAAATTGGTCCTGATTGATTTGGCAAGATGAAAAAGTACGTTTCTTATTTCCAGATATGATGCTTATAAACTCGCCTACAAATTATTGTTTCAAAATTTGTGAGAAACAAATAAATAAACTCTTCCTTTAAATCATTAGTTTTACTTCCTTTTATTGGTCAACTAATATGTATTTTTTAACACACAGTATAAATACCACAGGGGAACATGAGAGACATAACATGTAAACCAAAATTCATGTCAACTGTTTTCAGGACTACTGAATGGATTGCATTTTTCCACCTTTCTTTTTCTTCCATGTCATCGTCATATAACAATGTTCAGTCCATGACAATGTAGCATGAGCAAAATTGATGCTGACTTTTTTAGAACATGCATTTAGAACATTACATTTCTTACACACATAACCTTTGATAGAAGATGTCTGAATCCTCATGGGACAGATTAAAACTTCCATGTCTCACCTATCACACGCCTTGAATGTTTTTGGGTTATATACTTCTATGTTATGAAATATTTGAGGCTGAAGAGTTATTTGATTGCAGTTAGCCTAGCCTATTACAGATGCTTCAGTGGGCAAGTCAGCCTCAATCCCTTTATACACAATATGGGTTCTTAAGTTAAAGAGCCATGGCTGGTCCAGTTTTTACCTTCTTAGCCACAAATATAATTCGTGATACCCATGGTGTCTCAGAATTAATAACTACAATTAGATTTTTTCCCGAAGTCTCCACAACCATTTACTCTTATAGGGTACTTAAATTCTCTTGTCTTATATTTTCCTTTAATAAACTTGGATATTTGTACAGTATATGTGATAGGGAACAAAAATAAAGTCTGACAGACCAGATACTTTTATTCTTTAAGTCTGGCTTTATGACTTACTAAAGTGGCGGTTTATCTTTGCGAGTCCCAATTTCTTTGTACATAAGAGTAATAATTGTTATAATGATTAAATATAATCTTCATAGATTATGCAATAGTGCTTAGCAAATACACTGTTCATCAACATGGTATCAGTAATTAATATTTTCACACCTACAGGGCAAAAATATGCACTTCTACATAAAAATATGGGAAAGAGTTAGATGAGCCTACTTTGGTGATAAAGGCAGTACTGATAAATTTCCTGCATGAGAGGGATGAAGAGCCTTCTCTGAGGTTGCTGTCAATGTCTCCTGCCAAGAAGACTTAGACAAGAGATACATCCATGGAAGGAAGCTGATCGTAACTGGAGAGCTTTTCTTATACTCGGGGGCTTTTCTGAGAATGCAGACCACTTGGAAGCCACAGAGATTGACCCAATGACTGTGACATTGACAACCTTCCAGTCACAGACTCAAGTATTATACAATCTCAGCAATAGCAATAGGAATTCCCTAGCCACCTTTCCAAAATTCTGTTGTATCATATTTATTTTTTGTAAGTGGGTATTTTACAGAAAAGTAGCAGCAAATCTTGCCCTTGGTGGTAAGATTTGAAGCGAGAGTTTTTCTCTGGAGAGATCTATTCAGAACAAACCTTTGAATCATTTAAAAGTAAACCAGAAAAATTCTCATGCATCTTCCCTCAGGAAATCACCTCAATTCTAAGGGGAAGAGCCGATGATATTCAACAGCCAATATTGACTTACTGAGGATGTTATCAAACTCTCTGTCAGGACTCATAATAATAGGTGAGAATGGAGACAGATTCAGCTGCAGAGTTCTCAAAAAAAAAAAGTTGATTCTGTACTCTTGACCTGAGGGTAAAAATTTGGAGCTAACCTGGAGTTGGCTTCAATGTATTGTTACAATCTATACCCATGTCCTCATAGAATTATGAGTATTGCCTCATGTCCTGGAATATAGGCCTTTAGTTTTAAGACAGATTTAGAGAAAGCATAGCCTAACCACTAACTATAAAATGGTAACTAATAGCCACCTCCTCATTTGCCTTTGCTGGGTGGCTTTGGTGCTTGCCACGGCCATGTCACATTCATTATTTAATTTATTTCCATACAAGGAATGCTGTTGAACATTGTGAGGTGAGAATTTCATAGAATCTGTGTCATGTCAATGAAGGACAGAGGAGAGAGACCGAGATTCTAGAGACAGAGATTCTAGGACAAACGGCAATGTATAGGGTCCGTTTCTCTGGTTTGTCTCTACATAACTGGTGCCTTAGTCAGTGGTGAGCTGAATGTTGCAAAAATAAACAGTATAAAATAAAAGTGAAGGAATTTGTGGGGTCCAGCCAATGGTTAGTCTTTGGTGGGCCAGTGTGAAAAGGAGAGAATTTCGGTGCGAGAAGACTACCCATGACCTGCATCAAGGACCATTAGAACATTGAAATTTCAGGAAATAAAACTTTTTATACTTTTGACCTTATGTTTTGAGCACAGGAATGAAGACAATAGAATTCAATAACTTCTATGGGAATTCAAACAGCAAGACAACAACATGGAGAAGGATGAGAAAGAATCAGCCAAGAGGTCTGTGAAACTTGTTCCAAGGGAGACTTTCCTTCATCTTAGGAAATGGGAGAATGTAAGCATAAATGACCCTATCTTACCTACTACATATTAGTAAAGCATGCCTAAGACAGATCAAGAATTAGTATACTTAATTTGTTGAGGGATTTGAATATATATCAAAAAGAAGAAAAAATGATAATGGATTTAAAGTAACTCTGAGCAGTAGGAATGACTAAGTATAGGAACTAAATTATTCAAATAAACACACATGTGTGAGCCGGGCGGTGGTGGCACACGCCTTTAATCCCAGCACTCGGGAAGCAGAGGCAGGTGGATCTCTGGGAGTTCGAGGCCAGCCTGGTCTATAAGAGCTAGTTCTGGGACAGGCACCAAAGATACAGAGAAACCCTGTCTCGAAAAACCAAAAAAACAAACAACAACAACAACAACAACAAAAAAAAAAAAAACACATGCGTGGGCAGAACACACAACCATACATTTCACAATTTGAAAGAAAACCTTTAAACTCAAAGGCTTTAAAGGAGTACCTAGGTGTGGTATCTTTGCCATATCTAATTCTTACTGCAATGACTTTAGGAATAGCATGTTTTCTAAACAACCTGTTTAAAAATTATGTGTGAGAGTTAAGATTTATTTATATCTGTAAGAGGCACTATATGCTATTACATTTTTTATCTCAAATGGTAGACATTTACTCTAAGAATTTGTCCAGGGTACAGGAGTGGCTGCTATCCAGATAATAAGGAATATGAAGTCTAATCATAGCTCTCTTAATGCACTTATTCTGATTATTAAATCACTCAACTCAAAATGGAAAATGGCTACTGATAATGATTAAGTTGTACATCGACTGAAACAGATAGAATTGAAAGCATTCAAAAATGTTCTGGGATGGAAAGATAATATATTCCTGCATCACAAATATCCAAGGAACCTAGAACCTATATGGCTCTGAAAAGCAGGAAATATACGTATCTCACTAAAATCATGCCAAGGAACCTTGACCGGCAGTGTACATCCTAAGCGTGTTGGTTGGGGAGGAGAAAAATCACATCAATATATGTCATTTTGAGACTGATAGCTAAACCTGAAAATATTGATAGTGTGAGCATACATCAAAGACTTGACTGGACAGAGATCAAGTCCTAGAAGAATGTGGACATGACTTTAGAGAACAGCAGCCTAATCTCCACCGAAATGCACAGTTGTGTATTCATTTGAGTTAAAACTAGCCACTTAACAAGTAGAAGGCTTCATCATACTAATTGTTATAAAGGAACCAAAGGAATTACTAGGTTTAAAAAATCAGGCAACCACTGAAAGAATTTTAATGTGTTTGGCCATTAACATCTCTAACACTGTTAGATTAACATTCTAATCTGGAACTTCATCAGTGGCAAGTTTGCGAGCGTGTCTATTAACAAAACATATTAATCATATTGGAGGACTATATTGCTCTCCATTCCGCCCCTAGTGTACACACTTTCAATATTTGTACTTGGCTGTCAGAGTGGACGTAGACAGCATCTGACTTTGTCTATCTAGGCCATGAGTCTTTTGTCAAAAGTCATGCAGTACACAGAAGGAATTGCAAATTTCTCACAATTTACACCAATACGAAGACCTGACCTTCCCTTCCTCTACAGAGACACATTTTCACACATTCCACAGATGAGAAAACTGAGATTCATAAAACGTAGTTTTAGTAAATTAAAGTAATAGTTAATAATGATTGTCAACTTGGAAGATCCAAAATCACATAGATACAAAATTCCAGCATGTATGTGAGGAACTATCTAGGCAAGGCTAGCTTCTACATGTGCTTTCAATGGACTGTTTCAAATGAGGTAAACTGAGGTAAGAAGAGCTACACTAACACTGGACAGCATCATCCCACTGGCTTCAATCTTGTCCTTGCATGTAAAGAAAAAGCTAGTTAAGAACAAAGTTATCATTCTTGGGGCTCTGACTGAAATTAATGTGATCATTTACCACGATCTCATATGGCCACCCCTTCCCCATCATGGAGCACAGTACCCTGGAACTGTGAGCCAAGATAAACCTTCCTTCTTCCTCCTGCTTTTGTGGAGGCATGTTATCACAACAAGGGATAACCACTGGCACAGTTAAAACTATCAGTATGTGATACAATGAACTTTCACCTTCTCTGTCTCTCACAATCATTGCCGACGCTCATTGGATTGTTTGCAATGCCATCCTGATCCTGACTGTGCAGCAGAACTTTGATTTTTTCGTTTATTCTTTTCACTTAACACGGTCTGAGAGGCAATATGTATTTTCTTTAAAATTATGGAGAATCCATCTGTCCAATGGCTGTAACAGTACTTCACCCAGAGCTCCCACAGAAATACACAGTGAAACTGGTTTCTCATACCCCGACTTTGTCATCCCAGAATAACATGGGCCTGTACACTCATTTGGACCCTGTTATTTTGGGTATCAGACCAAGTTTCTGGAGCCTAGAATAAATTAAAGTATTAATCGAAGTCTGATTATGTACAAATTTATGTGATTATATATCCAAATCTTCAAGAAATCAAAAGAAGTATTAAGCTTGATACCACGTAAGGATGAGTCAAGTTGTACTTCATATTACACCCTGTGAACATGAACTGCTTTTAAAATTCTCAGAAGAAACCTTGAAATTGGTAAAATATAATTTCATAAACCTCTACTGCAATTCTAGCTCCTATAAAAATCAAAATATAGTCTTACCCTCGAAAATGTTAATTTAAGAGAACAGCTAAACCCTCAGGGCATATTTATAGATTCCATTGCCTTATGGTAGAGATTTGGTGGTAAATAGTCAGGATTACAAGCTCTCAAGGAACTTCCTAGTGTTTAATGTCATTCTTCGCCCTTATCCACACCTTAAATATATTTTTATGATCCATCAAAGGAGCACTGTTCTAATATCAAATGATATATTCTTTGTGTCCAGTACAATATATTTGGCCCAATATCTCCCAAGGAAGAACTGGCTGTTTAAAGATCGTTTCTACTCTCCTTTCACAGTTCACTAAATGCCATATACCATACATTTAATCACACATTTTAAAAACATGTACTGAAGAGCCTACTCATAAAATATTAAAAAGAATATAAACCTAATAAAACTTCTAATTGGTCCTAATATGTCTTACTCCATTTAGCAAATCAGAGTATTCATTGCTTTAAATAAAATTTTATTTACCTTTACATGATAGTGCCATTGATTTCTCTAAGTTGAACTTCAGCCCTATTTCTTTCAGAGGAAGAGCTAATAGGGGTACCTGGATCAGACAGACAGGTCTTTTTTCTCCCTCCCTCTCTCTCTTCTCCCCACTTCTCATGTTCCTGTCTCTCTCTCTTTTTTTTTTTACTTTAAACTATTGCTCCCCTCACTTGCTTTCCTCTAAGTGACAAAGATAAAGGGTCCAAATGACAGTAGAAACTGACATGTAAGAATTTAGACATCTCAGTCCATTTGACCCTTTGAAAACACTTTTACATCTCCCATTGACCTTATCTTGTAAATGCTGGTTTACTTTCCGGGAGAAAGATACTCATATCTAAGAAGAAAAAAAAAAAAACATAAAATTCCCTCCCGGAAATGATATATAACATCTGCACAACATAGTCAAGTTGGTTCTTATATGCTCACTACCATTCAACATCATGATGGCATGCCATGTATTGGCTCACAGATCTTTGGTTTTATCTCGTTTCATCTGCACAACATGGTTATGACCCCATGCTTACGGTTAAATGAACAGCATCTTGGAAGAGATAGGTAACTTATATGAATTTAATTGGTGGAGGAGCTGCGATTCAAATCCTGGATTGCACGACTCCAAACCCAGGTTTCTTTCTAGCCTACATATAGAAGTTTTAAATGAAACTAAGCTATTATTGCAGAAGGAAGTAGCCATAGTCATTCTATACCTAGGTATTGAGATCCTTATGGAAGTAGCCTAGCATTGCGCTCTGAGTACCTAAACAGGAGTGGGGGTAAAATGAGTAGGACTGGTGGATTGACAGATGCAGAGAGATAGATGGGATAAGAATGAGTGTGTTTCAGCTCCGCACAGCTTGATGTCATCCTTGTGATGTGAATTTTATAATACATTTGCAAGACATTGCTTTGTCCTGCTTAAAGAGTAGCATCCGTGTTCCTCATGACACCCTGTTTACCTGTCATAGATATTAATAGAGTTCCCAGTCTTCATCTAGAGAAAAAAATTAAAACCATGAGAAAAACAGGATCTTTAATTATATCTAATTCTCTTTATCAAATTGGCCTTAATCACTTTATAAGGAGCTGTGGTGAAATAGAGCCAAGTGGTTCCCCTAAATAACTCCGTGTAATCTATCATCTGCTTCTTGCCTCCCACCTCTCTCTCCATACATAGAAAGATAATCATGTATTTATGTAGTGCCTTTTATAGCTCAACATGTTTTTCAAAGGGTGATTCATTTTGGATATGCTTTCTTGTGATTACCAACTAGGCATCCTCTCCCAAGGGTAAAACAGCAGCTAGCATATGTATGCCTTCCCAGGACAAATTGTACACCTGCTTTGTCTCAAAGTAAAAACTCACTGATTTTCGTACTATGCTAAATTTGAAGGAAGAGAAGTTTGTAAAGAGAAAAAAGGAAACCTAAAAGAATCTGGCTTCCATGGAATAATTTATGTCTTCAAAGAAAAATGTAATATCATGGTTTTAAAATATTCCCTTTCTTAGATATATGCCTTATTTACTAAGAATTTCTTATATCATTTACAAGGTTCGAATGTATATGCAATGGGATATGAAACAGTAGATCATTAATAAGTGAGACACCACAGCTCCTTACAAGAAGGGAAATGCAAAAACTAATATATTTCTGTAGTTAGAAGTCTGAGTTTAATTATGGTTTCCAGCAGGTAAGTTAAAGCAAGGAGACACTCAGTTTACTTACTTCTGGTTGTCAGAAGTGGTCATTTCTTCTTTAACACTATAAGAGGAGGATTCTTCCCTGAACAGAACCAACATTAAATGGAGAATCTCAGCCTGGAATCCCCAGTCCAGGATAGGATACCGAGTAAACCATGGTAAATTATTTAAACTTCTTATTTACCCTTCTGAGATATTTTCTCTTTAAGAGTTACTAACAAAAAAAAAAACCCCAAAACATGTAATACATTTGAAAAGGAAATAATTACATGTGCACAGAGATAAAAAAATGTGGCTGGGATTATTAGAGATTTGGGATATTTTTCAGGTACAGCCCCTCTCCGCTTCCATTGTCCATCAAGTTCCCAAATATTTTTGTTTGTTTGCTTTCTGTATTTTGTGGGGGCTTTGTTTTGTTTTTTGTTTTCTTTTTTTTTTAATTTATTTATTTATTTATTTATTTTTTATTGAGAAAAGGAAAAAACACCAAGTTTCCACCTCCTCCCAGCCTCCCATTTCCCCCCCTCCTCCCAACCCTTCTCCCCCTCCCCCCACTCCTCTCCCCCTCCCTCTCCAGTTCAATGGGCAGTCAGGGTTCCCTGCCCTGTGGTAAGTCCTAGGTCCTCCCCCCTCCGTCTATATTTAGGAAGGTGAACATCCAAACTGGCTAGGCTCCCGCAAAGCTAGCACGGGGTTTTGATCCTACTTAATGTTTTTTGTTTTCAAGACAGAGTTTCTCCTATAACTCACTCTGCAGAACAGAATAGCCTCAAACTCAGAGGTCCACCTGCTTCCCAAGAACTAGAATTAGAGAGGTGCATCACCATGCCAGGAAAGCTCCTGAATTCCTACAGTAGCTACTTTCTGACTGTACTGTTGAGTTTTCCACTATATCCCTGTACTCTTAAAGAAGATCTTGCTTACCGACTCATATTTTAAGCTTATAAACACGTAATTATGAGAAGACATTTTCTTCAAATTGATTTTTATACTCAATTTTATGCATCACTTTTATTCCTATAGATGCCCTTCACTGTACTTCAGTGGTCTTTCCTACTGCATAACTGTCTGTTATATTATAATTAGTCAGTCTACCACATCACTACTATAATCATTTTGGAGACCATTCCTCAATATTTTGTTTTACTCTCACAAGCAATGCTTCTATTAATACTCTTATCGAAGTCTCCTGACACACATGACACATATGAAAGGTTTCTTTTGCATATGCATATGTGTGTATACTCATGCAAATGAGTTTATTCACGCAGTGTGCAGGTGTGGATGTGTCGCAGTGTATTTGTGCATGTATGTGTGTGTGTGACCAGAAGCCAACTTCCACTGTCATTTCTCAGATCTGCTACCTTAATGGAGAGATGGAGTCTCATTGGGTCTCAGTTGCCGATTAGCCTAGGCTAGCTGGCGAGTGAGTCCCAGGGTTCTCTCTATCTTTCCAGTACTGGGATTATAAGTTTGTGTCACCATGCTTAGCTCAGCCTTACACAGGTTTTGGGAATACAACTCAAGTCTTCATGTTTGCTTAATTTTACTGGATGAGTTGTATATCTAGCTCTCCGTGAGATTTCTTGCAGGGTAAAGGACATACATACCTCCCTTTCATCAGTTTGGCTTTCTGGATGTCAGGTACTCAAACTGAGTTTCTCACAATCTTTCATTAATAAAACCTTCAACAAAAATCATCCTGCAAATACCAATGAGTTTTCTTTTTTCTTGATAATACAGCAGTGTTTCCCCCAGTAGTAATATCACCTTATCTGTGACTATTACTGTCAGTTTTTGTTGCTCTACGGCCAAGTAAAGAGTTGGGTATTTTAATTTCTTCAAATTGGTGGATAAGATAGCATATCATTTCATGGTCACACTAAGATGACTTTGTCTCATTTCTAATTAAGTTGAATATACTTTGCATGCTTGTTGCCCACTCAGATTGCTTCGTCTTTAATGCTTAGCAAAATATTTCACGTACCCTACTAAAGCAATGATAATAGTTATGCATGCACATGAAACACAAAGCTGAAGTCTTGGTATAGAGCTGGTATTTGATTCATTTAAAAACCACCCTTAGTTACAACATCCTCTTAATTAATCACTATGTGATAGAAAAGGAATAGGGATGTCTTCTTATTTAAAACAAAACATTAATTTTAATGGAAATAAATCCTCCCTGAGAGCACTGCAGACACACACAAACAGAGAAAGTGTGTCTTCAATTCATTGAAGGAATCTTTGGAGGAAGCTAGGATTAAATTGCCCTGTAACATTTATGTTTTGCATTAGGGTTTTACAAGAAGAAAGAGCTTAACGTTAAACAAACAAGAACTTGGCAAATGAAAAATGCATTCAAACAGAAAGGCGAGAATTCTTTCAGTAGTAGGAATCTTTATTGAAAAGGGCTGATGGGAAATTTACCACCTCACCATCCTTTAAACCAGAGAGCACAATGAAAATCCAATTTTATGTAAAAAATTTAAAGCTAGTAAGTTCATGGTTTACTAAAAAAGTTACCAGCGATACACAAATTATATTCTGTAAATACAGCAACTACTTTTTATAGCAGCTATTAAACAGAGAAATCAGCCTCTTTCATCAGTTCTAGAGCTCTTTGGAGGAATTCCAAGTATGAGTAAGTTTTAGAAATATGAAGCAAAATCTAGAAAGTGATCATCTCTGCTCTGAGGAATTATTTTTAAAGTAAGAATATATATATATATATATATATGCATTTAGGGTTTGTATATATTATTTATTCTCTCAAGAATATAAAAAATAATTATATATAATGATTTATGCAGTTTTTTTCAAATACATATTAAACGAGTGATAGGCAGGCACATTCTAAGTACTGAGGAATATAAAGTTTTAAAAGGAAAAATAGATAAGACCATCTAAAGTAGATTCCTTTCATGCTTCTGATATATATCATAAACTATCCATTGATAAAGCAGATCTGTTAAAATGTTTATATCTTGCATGTATGTGCTGCTGTACTTCCTTGCTGCACAGCCTTTCCCATATATCAGGTCCCTTAGCAGCATTGAGCTATGTTTTTCCTGTACCAAACACAACAACTCCCTGTCTTCCTTGGAATATCGCCAGACACTGTCAAGTTGTCAAAGTTTGGCTCAGTTAGTGAGTTAGATGAGATAGCAGGGCTTAATCAACGGTAAAATGAAAAACATTTAGAACTGACAACACACTTTGTCCACTAATTGTTTCTGTGTTTGTTCAACTAGAAGAAAAACACAGGATGAAAAATAAATGGAACCACGGTGATAGTTTCTTATTAATTTCACTAACAGATATTATATTAAACTCATGGATTCAAATGTAGCTTATCAAGCATTAAAGTCAGTGTAACATTGAGGCAGTGAGCCGGGCAGTGGTGGCACACGCCTTTAATCCCAGCACTCGGGAGGCAGAGGCAGGCGGATCTCTGTGAGTTCGAGACCACCCTGGTCTACAAGAGCTAGTTCCAGCACAGGCTCCAAAACCACAGAGAAACACTGTCTCGAAAAACCAAAAACAACAACAACAACAACAACAACAAAAAAAAAAACAAAAAAAAAACATTGAGGCAGTGAAACACCTCAAGGCCAGTTTTCACACCTGTGCAATTCATGGTCCAGGAACATAAACGCTGGGTATGTGCTGTTGTTCGAAAAGCACAGAGTCCTTGTAATTTTATCTGAAACTCATTTTCCTTTTGTGTTGAAAGAAGGATGACTTCTTTTTCTCTCAATCCTGGTTGGATACGCAGGTATGAGTTTCTGCTGACCCACATATTCACTGGTTTCTCGTGTGATAACATCAATTTTTGGGGGGGGGGGTGTGTGGAGAGTCTATTTATTAGGTATTGGGAGGGAATGGGAAGGTAGGGGGATAAGGGAGGAAAAGAGAGAAAGAGGGACAGAGAAAGAGAGAGAGAGAGAGAGAGAGAGAGAGAGAGAGAGAGAGAGAGAACAGGCAGGAGGGATCCAGAGGCCGCCTCTTCAGGAGAAGAGCAGACAGAGATATAACATCAAATATTAAAATGGTTTCCCTCTATCTTTGAAGAAGAAAAGCTGTTCTGTTAGCCACTTTTTCCTAAGACCTGAATTCCTCGTGCTTAGTTAGTCAGTTCGTTATTAATCAAGTAAATGGCTGGTTTTGGAAATTTCTCTTCTCAAGCTTATGGAATCCTCATTGCATATCCTTGTTCCTCTGTCTGTCTCTCTTGATCTATTGCCAATGTGATCTGAAGCCCTGATGACTACGAGGCCAGATTCTCATGATTTCATGGTTTCTTTACTTAATCTAGTGCTTTCCACAGGTGCTCAATCATGAATCAGTACCTTGGTTCCTTTTTCTATAGTTGTGATATAATACCCTGGCAAAAGAAACCCTAGGAAGGAATAGTTTATATTGCTCACCATTCAAGATATGGTATATCATGGTGGGCAGGGCTAGACATGAAAATCAAGAAGTCAAGAAGAAAATTAAAGGTTGAATTCAGTTCACTTTCTCCTTTTCATAGTCTAGTGGCCACCCCAGGGGTTAGTGCTACTCACAGTGGGCAGATCTTTACATTTCTGTTAACCTAATTAAGATGCTCCCCTAAAGGAGCGCCCAGAGGTCAATCCCCAAATGAGTCCAGATCGTGCAAAGCTGAGAGCTGACACTAACCTTAAATCTGGAGTTCCTCAAACAGGATACACTCTCCCAACAGAATATTAAGAAGGAATATTTGGATGCATTTATCTCTAGGAAGCATTTTGGCCTCATTTGAAAATTAGACCCTATTATGAGAGCTTCACAGGATCTATGAACTCAATAAATGAAATACTTTTCAAACTATAGTCCTCATGAAAATGCAAGCATTTATTTTGCTTAAAAGTGTAGTTCGAGAAAATGGAATGATATCAAATTCATCCAATAACAAAGAAATAATGGACTCTTCCTCTAGAACTCTTGGCAGACTGCCATCTGATCAGTCACTTACTGTGATTGATAACTCTTACCTTAGGCGGAAGGCTGTCCAAGGCAGAAGAATACAGCAGAGAGAGAGAGAGAGAGAGAGAGAGAGAGAGAGAGAGAGAGAGAGAGAGAGAGAAGCAATAGATACCTTAAGAACACTCTGGCCTGCAACTGTTGTTCTTAGCTCTGTAGTAATACAGCAGTCCAGGAGGACAAAAACCAATGCTGCTAAAAGCTATTCTTTAAAGCTTATGGGGGAGATAACTCGATGTAACACAGAGTCTAGGAGGGACTATGGGCTTAGCATTTGAGAGAGTCGGGAAGAAACTTAATATTGCCACTTTATAACAGAGATTCTGAAGGAAGTGACTCTCAGAAGTCCACTTTCCTAATCTGGCACGTGATATGACAAAAACATCTTGACGACATGGATGAAACTAATGGAAGAAAAAAATTCACAATGATTAAAGTGGGGGATAATAAATCTTACCAGAGCAAACAAACAGAACATGGATAACTCCAGCTATTTGGGTAGATTTAACAAAATCCTTTACCGTATAGGAGACCAGAGGAAACCGGTGGGGGAGGAGATACTGCAGAAAAGGGAAGCCAGTGGTGCATGTCAGGAGAACTTGCCTAAAGTGCACCATATACTTATATAAGCATGCTTTTATGGGCTTCAGTAACATTCACAATGGAAAGAGAGTAGAACAATAAAAAGAAAATCTTAGTTCAAGGCATTTCTTTTCATATAACACAAATTTAATTTTAACATTTTGAGAGAGTAGGGAGTTCAAGATTAATCTGCAAGCTTGGCTGGGTTCTGTTGAGCGTGTCATTTTTTAAGTCGTGGACTGTGGCGTAACAGTGAGTCCAGGACTGTCGCGTATCAGTGAGTCTTCACTTGTTTAAAATGACTATGTACATACCCCATTGTTTTGCAGGAGAATCCTACCTTCATGCTGCAATCCATTCCCTAAAGATTCTATGCTGGAGTTATTATTTCCTTATAGGAATAAATAAGGTGGGAGGTGAAGAGAAACACAGTACCCTTAAGACTAGAAAATCGAATAGATTTGCTAGCCTTCTGACTTGGGAGATCTTATTTGATTTCTTGTTTATTTTTTCTTTTTGAGAAAGTTTTCCTCAGATTATGAGACCATCTAGAAGTCTAACTCCATCCTACTTTTGTCTGGGAGAGAAATGAAGGAAAAAAATGGGGTAGCAGATAGACTACTAGAAAAGAAGTAAAGGTAACCAAGGTAGGGGAGAGGAAGAGGGATCAGGAGAGAAAGGAAGTAGTGCAGGGGGAAAGTCATGGCTGCAGGCTGAAATCCCATAGCTTAAGAAACAGGCTGGAAATAAAAAAAAATGTGTTTCATAAATAATATTTTATCTTAAAAATAGTTTTACCTCTCTTAAATGATTATGAGACTTAAACATGTGAATCAATATGGAGTTTGTAGAACCATTGGCAACTCCCAGAGTAGGAGCCAGCAGTAGCTCACTGAAGCTCACTCTTCTTTTTTTTTTGTAGCTACTGACAAATAACCCTTTCTAGGGAAGTAACAGAGACCTGAACACAGGGCAAAGGCATGAGAAACTGATTCTAATGTGTCATTTAAATATTTGTGGACAACAGTCCCTGCTTTTTCAAGATCTAAAGCAGACAAAAAAATTGGAGGGTTTTAGTTACTAATTTACTCTTTGAAATCATAAGAGAGGACAGTGAGCTCCATGGGAAAACAGTAAGTGATAAGAAAAATGACTGGGAACCTTCTAAGTATTGAATGTCACTTGAAATCCATGCCACTTTGAACCTTGAAATGTCACTGTCTTCGTTACTTGTCTAGTTGCGGTGACAGAATCCCTAAAAAACACAGCTCAAGGAAGAGTTTATCTTTGGTCAGTCAAAAGGTGTGGTTGCACATTTTATAATGACAAAAAAAGCAGGCAAGGTCAGATCATGAGTGATATATAGAAGAGTCTAAATGTTCCCAGCTTGTGAATGTTTGTGAACCCTCCAAATTAATGTCAAAACCCTAACAACTAATGTGATGAGGTTAGGAGCTACACTCTTGGAAGACAATTGGGTCCTGAGTGTGGAAACCTCATGCGTAGGATGATGGTCCTAATGACAAGAGGGCTGCCCTTCTTCCTTGTGTTTACATTCTACCACCTGAGCAAAGAGCATAAAAGTGGGCCTCGTCGTTAAGGTTACTATTACTATGATGAAACACCGTGATGGAAAGCAACTTGGGGAGGAGAGGGTTTATTTGACTTTTATTTCTATATGATTGTTCATTATCAAAGGGAGTCAGGACAGCAACTCAAGTAGGTCAGGAATAGGGAAGCAGGAGTTAAAGCAAAGGCTATGAGGGGTACTGCCTACTGGTTTAATTCTATGACTTGCTCAGTTTTGATTTCTTATAGAACCCAGAACCATCAATCCAGGAATGACACCATCCACAATGGCGTGGCACCTCTGGCACCAATCACTAATTAATAAAATATTTTATGGGTCAGCCTACACACCAATCTTATGGCTCTCATGAAGGTAATTTTATTTTGTTAATTTTTTACTTTAAAAAGCTCTTTTCTCAGTTTACATACAAACCCAAGTTTCCTATTCCCTCTTCTCCTCCTGATACCCCCACCTTCCACACACTCCCAACCTCCCCTTCCACTCTTCAGAGAGGGTAAGGCTTCCAATAGGGAGTCAACAAAGTCTGGCATATCACTTTGAGGCAACACCAAGGCCCTTCCCACTATATCTAGGCTGAGCAAGGTATCCCTCCAAAGAGAATGGGCTTCAAAAAGCCAGATCAAATACTAGGCCTAAGTTCCAGTCCCTCTGCCAGTGGCTCCAGACTGCCCCAGCCATACAACTGTCACCCACATTCATTGGGCCTAGTTTGGTCCTATCTATGTTCCTCTGCTGTCAGTTCCAAGTCAGTGAGCTTCCACTAGCTCAGGTAAGCTGTTCCTGTGGGTACCCTGATTGTGGTCTTAACCCCTTTGCTCATATTATCGCTCCTTACTCTCTTCAACTGGACTGGATGCTGGGAGCTCGGCCCAGTGCTTAGCTGTGTATCTCTGCATCTTTTTCTCAGTTGCTGGATGAAAATTCTATGGTGACAATTAAGGTAGTCATATATCTGATTACAGAGGAAGTCCAGTTCAAGTACCCTCTCCACTATTGCTTAGGGTTCTAGCTGGGGTTATAGTTGTGGATTCCTGGAAATTTTCCTAGTGCCAGATTTTTTTTCCTAGCCCCAGAATGACTCCCTCAATTAAAATTTCTATCTCCTTTCTCTTCCTCTCTGTGCTTTCCCCATCTTGGTCATCCCATTCCTTCATGGTCTCCTCCTTCCTCCCTTTCTCCATTCTGCCCTCCTTCATCCCTGTCCCGCTCCTATCGAATGACTTTGGCTTGTGCCCAGCTGACAAAAACTATCCAGCACAGAGGGTAACAGCAAATTAGAAAGAGCATATTGGCCAGAAGGTTCCAAAATTGCACAGCCCCAAAACAGAGGTGAATTTCTATAGTTTGAGCTTCTTAGGCTCAGGCAATTCTGTTCGAGCAACCCGTTATGAGAGCGTGGGATTCTGCTGTAGTTCCTTCATGAGCCAAATGTGTGATCTGGACAATGTCCTCAATGAAGCCTCCAACTATGTGATTTTAGAGGTATCAAAAGTTTATAGAGTTGTAATAACTTTCTCTCTGGCATCAGATTAGCTATGGCTTTTATTCAGTCATTGAGCAGTGATTATCATGTTAAATGAGAGATACAGAATGACTACATGCACGTAGTCAACTCTTAGGTTAATTAAACTGAAAATACATTCCAGGGAAATTCCGAACCAAAATGTTAATTTAAGGAAACAGATGCTTCTGCTCCCCTCAAGCCCCTGAGTCTCTATCACAGTGAAACCTAATCAGAGCCCTGGCAATGGCTCTTCCAACTAAAATTATTTTTTGTAAAATTTCTATCTGTGGACACATATCAGGCTTTAACCGTACTCCAACAGGAAGGTCTGAGAATACTGAACACGAAATCAATTTAAAAAGAAGGATTTATGAGACCATTAAGTCAAGTGCAGTGAAATCTAACCTCCTCAGTTGGACATTTTGGACTATGTTTGTGAAGTTAAAATTTAGGGATGGAGAAACAAAATACTGCAAGTCTGTTTCAGCATAAACAAGTCTCTCAAGTTGGAGAACCTGGATTCTGATGCAGGCTTTGTCATGTGTCATGCATTTCCCTGGGCTGAGCATTTGAGGGCTCTCAGCATCGGTTTCCTGGCCACAGTACTGAGATGATGCCTATCGCAAGGTACAGTGAGTTTCAACACTTACCAAACTTTAAATCCGACCTATCCATTAAAGTAAAATTACATCTCCAGTGTTCAACAAATCATGTCACTTAACCTCGTCAATTAATCCTGAAAGTGAATTTAGTGTATTTTTTAATTCGGAAGTATGGATAGCATTCATAAAATATATTAAAGAAAATATTTTAAAGCCCTGAGTATACTACTCAACCATTCTGCCAAGTGAAATGGTTCATTTAATGTCAACTTCTAAAGATATTTGTAGAAATATATATTCATCAATTTCTACAAATGTAGATGGGACAGTTATGGTGGCATTTCCCCCATATAATCCAGGGTTTTATAAAACAAGAAAACTTATGTTACTGTAACCAATTCCAGTCGTATTATTATCACCTAACACCCCACTTTTGTAGCGAAAAATGAAGGGGTTCAACTTTATATTTGATGTAAGAAGGATTTGTCCTTTGGAGATGAGGGAGACGTCTACATTAGCAGCCACAGGTGCAGCAATGAGGACTTCGTGGGCAGCAGTGAAAGGTGGGATGCAGAATTGGGATCTGAGTCAGATAAGACTGGCTTCCCATTCCAGTTACACCAAGATTCACTGGAAGAATAAGGTAACTTCTTTGGTACTATGGGAAGAGAAACCACTATATTGATTTGACCGTCAAACTAGATAATATATACATTCATACCTAGTTTATGTTTGAGACATATAGGTGACAGTGATGATTATTTAACTTGTATAACCATAGAAACTTATGCGCAACATTTGTTTTTCTTGTGAACATAATCTTGGAAAGGTAAATAACTAGAAACAGCAGAAAGAAAACTTCTGAATACCCTACTAGTGATCTGCGTGTGTGATAAAAAATATGTAGAATCACTCGTTCTTTACTTCACACTGTATTGTGCAGACCTGTGCAGCTTGTTCCAATGTTATGTTCTTCTGTTAGACTGCAAATGCAATACAATAGAATACATATTATCCCACTGATAGGATTAGGTGCATCTTATGACCCGCAAATCAACTAGTCAGAGAGAATTTCCCATTTAAGGGGCATGCGTTAAGTAACTGCCGTATCCTAAGGTTCAGAACCTCATTTTATTTCTCTCGGCAAGGCAGTGCATTGTCTCTAAATCACTAGCCTGCTACATATTGGGTTTTTAAAACCCAATACAATATGAACCACTTCATGCCTAATGCAGAACAAGAGTATCTATCAACCTTAAATGCAGACACTATTAACATGCCCTTGAAAAAATGACAGAGGAGCTGTGCTTATCTAGGAAGAATTCAGAGCATTTGGCGTGAACTATAAGTAGTGGATAGAAATATATAAAACACGTGTCACTTTTTCCATTGTTCAAATGTTACAATGAAATGACATTTTTGCAGTTTCCCAAGGAATTTTCACTTCACTCGTATTCATTCACGTGCATAAAAGTAGCAGGCCACAGACAAAATAGTCTCTTCAGATGTCGGAATCCTAACTCTAGACCCAGAATATTCACTTCCTAATTAAGTAAAGATGGAGGGTGGCTCAGAGCCTGCATCTTCCTCATCCACAGTGTTGTAAGTTTTCTTTGGTACCAAGTGTCAATCAGGAAGAGGAAATTCTCCTGATCCTTAGACTCTCCATTGCCAAAAACAGACAAAGGGAAGCAGGGAGTCATCAAAACTCTGCCCTAACAAGGTAATTTTAAGAAACTTTAAAAAGAATATGTAATGACTGCAGGCAAATTAATATCTCCTAATAAAAATAATTTGGGGTTTAGCAATTGCACATGTGAACTTGGCTCTATTTGGAAAAGCTTGACATGTCTCTATAACCTTGAACTAAGAACAGTGGCTCTCAACCATCCTAACACTGTGACTCTTTAATACTGGTCTGCATGTTGTGATGACCCCAGCCAAAAAATTATTTCATTGCTACTGCATAAGCATAATTTTGCTACTGTTATGAATTGTAATGTGAATATACGCTATGACAATCAAAGGGGTTACAACCCACAGGTTGAGAATCATGGCCTTAGAGTCTTCTTCTGGTACATGGCATTAGTAGCTCTTAAAAGGATATTATCGGGAGAGTGATCTTGAAGGAATGCAATATAAAGCTTCTGTGGTAAGGTCATATCTTCTATCCTTTGAGTGCCCTTGAACCTACTCTTTAGCGAAGTATGGGAGTGGCTACAGAAAGGAAGAGACAAAGGGTCTGGAAAGGGAGGATCTGCGTGTAATAATTTTTCTTGCCATTTTCTATTTATCTGGCTCGAACAAGGAAGGTACTCTTCCCCAACACAGAGTTACTAGCTCTAACAAAAACACAGCTCTGCATATTAAGTCTCTGCTTTATTTACTAGATTGGCCTGTTATAGTTAAATTTAAAAATAGATTTTCCACACATTAAACATTTTTGTACAATATATTTTGACCATGTTTTGCTCTGCTCTCAACTCCTCCTCAACTCCCTACCCACCAAACTTCATGTTCTATCTCTCTTGCAAAAAAAAAAAAATCAATCAAAGGATAAAAAATGTCAAAACAAAACGAAACAAAAAACAAAAAAAAACAACCCAGAAACAAAGCCAAACGAAAGGGAAAAAAAAAACATAAAATTTGTTTTTTGTTTATGTCATGGGGCCAAAGTGTGGTTGACATATCCAGTGATACTCCATTAGATAAAACTCATTTGCCCTTTGCCAGCCTATGTCGACTTTTCAAAACTTTGCAATGAATCAGAAAACAAATCAAAAGACTTTTAAATTTATTTTGAGAATACCAAAGAGCAAAAAGGTGAGGATGTATGAGATAACAATGTACTCAATCTATGTAGGTATAAAGTATGTGAATATCGATGTGCACTTAATAGACATTAAACACACTATAAACAGTAAGAACCAGAAGATGATTCTTAGACCCTGAGCATCGAGTGTGAAAACATACGTCTTCTTTACCATTAAAACTGTGCAACATTGTTTTATCTATTTTTGCCCAGTGAGTAAGTGATTCTTAATAATGATATTAAAGCATTCATACATTTTCATTGCGGACAAACAATGAAATCCAGAAACAAATGAGTTATCATCCAGTATACCAGACATGTTTTTACAAACCTACCCATAGCCCCCCTCCTGCAACACACACATTTATTTTTCCTCCTTTTTCCTTTGTAGGCATTATTAGTTGATTATGACATTGGCTCTCGAGGAATTGTCTCTCTTGGAATCCTTTGCCACAGATTCGTAGAGGCATGTGGTCACATGATGCGCTACATGAGTTTAACTCGTGAGGATATAGGAATGAATGATAACTTTTGTGTCTGCAGTGCCTTTATAGTCTTAATGAAATGTTTTGGGTATAAATGTTGATTTAAGATAATCATGTTTTGTGAAGGAGTGTTCAGTTTTCTGAAAGAATGGTTAAATAACAAAATAATGGTTCACTAATAATAATGGTTCTCTCAGGGAAGAGATGAAGTGTGGGGTCTCCCTTTTCGTTGTGGTTAGTAGACAAACAGTCTGTGAGGACAAAGGGAGAAGAGGAGAAGGCAGGAAGGGCCTTGTGCAGCCTGTGAGTAGGATGGAAATCGCCCTTACGGAGGCTGCCTCAGGGGTCCAGCTCAACTCTAGTTCAGAATAAGGGGAGACTATAGGATAGGGACTGCAGCAGGGGCCTCAGCAAGTTTGCCTTGGGCAGCAGGGTCCTACCAGACAGCTAAAGCATAATACCAATTATCATAAGGATGGCAGGAGTGCGAGAAGCATCTGCAAGCAACGATGTCAAAGGTCACCCTTAAGTCAGGCATCCAGGCTCAGGGACAGCTCCCAAATGAAGTCAGGCATCCAGGTCTAGGGACACTATCCAAATACGGTACTTCGGGAGTCCTGCTGCAATGGGTGTCCACCGTATCACACAGAGCCTTGTGAGCTATCTGTAAATGGTGAACTGAATCTTAATCATCAAAGTCCTCTACCATCAAAGAAAGTAAAAGTGAATGCTTTAAATGAAACTTTCTTACACAGAAAAATTAGACACATCTCAAGATTATATGGCTATCATCCCATTACTATGGGGAAAAAAAAAACAATAGAAAAAATGGACTGCGACCTTAGCCAGATTATTTCAAGGTGTATTTCAGACCCAGCCTTGCTCTTGAAACTCAGTGATTTTTACTGCGAATAATGTTACGGCAGACTCATTGCCTGCTCTGTGAGACAGAACTAGAGGCAACCTTCACCCGGCAAATATTGAAGACTTCTGAGCATGCTCTTCGAACAACTAGCCAGGGGGAATGAGAAGACTGACACCTGCTCATTATACATGTCAAAATGATCATGTGCTTCTTACGACAAAAACTGGGGGAACAAGAAGCCTTCTATCTTGTTCATCTATTGTTATCATTTGGTTAAGCAGCCCCTAATTCTTTAAGCTTATAAGTGATTATGGACAACAGAATTAGCACCTTGCAACTGAAATCAAGGCCTTGTGTCAAATCCTGTGGAATATGGCAAGGTGAATACCTACCAATTCTGGTTTGAAGCAGAATCTGAACCATTGGGATGTTTGCATTTCTATTTGAAAAGCAGGAAAAACATCAGGATGCATGGCATAATGTAGTTGGGAATATAATGTGTTTAAGTGGTTTAAATAATTGATTAATTTCATTTTGTCTCCTTAGAACCCCCTACCCACACATCAATAAACTGTCATCTGCCAGAGTGGATAATGTTTGTGTCCCTTAATGTAGGGTACAGAGTGGGAGGGACAAGATACTCACTAGAAGTTAAGTTTGAGGTCGATTACCTATGTGTTTATAAGGACAAAATGTATATAAAGTTCTGATTTTTATCACATCTCATATATTCTCATTTGGTGTTCATCTTGTCCCCCAAATTATCTATGCTATAGGTTTAGACTATAAACACTCCACACAGGGAAGATATACATACTTGGTGAAAATACATTCCTATTATATTCTGACTATTTCATAAAATATTACGGAAGATTTCCTAGAATTTCAACATGTAAAGATTTACCCTCCCAAAGCACAAAACACAGTTTGTGTGGTAACTCCTAGACTATTATAACTGGTAGTTGGTGTTCAGTATTTTTTTTCTCTTTATTATATTTTTTGCGTGGTGTGTGTTGATAATTGACATATCTGTACCACCAATTATCAGGGAAATACCTGTGTTATGTGCAACTAAGAAAAGGCAAAACACAAATGGGAGGGATACTTGCAGTGCATGTTCACTGTAAAGATAATGCAGCTACTTACAGGTCTATCTTTAGTACCAGGCACTAAGCTAACCTTGAAGACACAAGAACAAGTCTGCCAATGACTCATAGCCAGTGGAAAGTCAGATATATGTGAATAAATATTTTTAGAAACTTGGGAAGCAAAATAAAATGGAAACTTGGAACAAGACTTTTATTTTTTTTTTTTAAATAAAACCTCTCCAGGGCACATTGACATATCTGTAAAATGTAGTGCTAGTGGATACTGAGGTAATCAATGAATTCAGGCTGAATACTGTTATACTGAATGTCTTAGACCAAAGATTATGAATATGTTTCACTCACTAAAGAAGAGCTGCATTTGAAGAATAAAAAATACTGAGAGGAGAGAGACATTTATTCTCTTTCAAATTGAATTTGAATTTTGTTTCCTATTTTTGACTGACTTATCCCAGGGTTAAGACTAGCATACTGCTTCCTCCCCACTTATGTCTGATGTATGTGTCGAGCTGTAGATGACACAAAAATATTATTCTCATTAATGTATACTCTTTCAGATATCTAGAACTTGATGAATAAAATATAGATGAAGGTAGCCCTTCCCGGCCACCAGTTGATTCATTTATTACTGAGTTGGCAAGAGTTCTTAGGGTAAGACCAGCCATAATCTTTTATTCCCATGATCCTCAAGCTGGTGTGTCAATTTTTTGGTTAGATACCAATCATATTTTAGATGATATTTTCTTTACCCCCAGCCTCGAGTGTCTTTCTGCTGCATCCTCTGTCTTGACTTCATACTTATCTTTCTGGCGATACACTGAACACAATTGTGCTCTAATGATTTGAAATAAAGTTCTGCAGATGTCAAATGTTGGTGCTTATCTTTAATGACTAAGCTCTTCTCAGGCATGGTTCCTTCAGTGTGAAATATGTCAGTACCAAGGCCTTATAGGGATTGAGACTTTCAACAGACTTTTCTTATTCTTTAGTACAGTCAAGAATCTCACTAGACACCCTCATGTGTGCCGTGTCCCTCAGCATGTGGTCAGTAGAGGAGAGAATGGAGGAAGAAAAGGTGGAATGTCCCAGCTATGCCTAATTCCACAGTATTGTTTTGGGGCACGCTCAATAGATAGAGCACATGTCAATGTAAGAAGACAACCTGCTGATTGCTTTGACAAAGGCATAAGTAAGAGCTGAATGATATTCTGATTTAAGAAAGGCGCAATTCATTGCTTAATGGTCCTTAGAAGTAGGATAATCAATGTCAACTCAACAATGAAGGCTGAGGACACCCCAGCTTAGAGAGAGAGAGAAGGGGAGAGAGAGAGAGAGAGAGAGAGAGAGAGAGAGAGAGAGAGAGAGAGAGAGAAATGATTCTGTTGAATTGACTCTTTTAAATGTGACTAAATGTCATGGAGAAAGAGGTAAATCGTAGCTTCTATTAGAGTAAGACCTTGGGCACCAGATTAGAAATAGGAGGGAGCAGAAATCCTTCCTTTAGTGTTTAGCACACTACTTCCCAACCAATCATTTGGAATGATTACAGAAAACACGGGGGAACAAAAGAAAGCAAATCAAAATCATACAAATGCAAAGAGACAATCCAGTGTGATACATTGTTTGGTAAATAAAGGCAGTGAAATTCAGAGAGTAACTTCCCTGAGATCACACAGCTAGGAAAACCAGGAGAAATGGGAACGATTCTACTACTACAAAAGATACTTTCGGTTTAAATGGTCCTGCTCCCAGACCAACAGTCCGCACCTGTGGTCTCTTTCACCTTGATGAAGCGCAGAAACAGGCAGCCATTGGAAAATAAAAGTGAGGAATACCGACTTAACAATGAATCTTCATGGTACGTTCTGAAGCCGAGTTACCACATTCCCCAGATGAAAAGAAAGAGGAAATTTTTATCTTTATGGCTAACATAAAGCAGTTGTTTGAAATCTGAGTTCATCACAAAATATGACGTTTTAAAATGGGTTTTACTTGTCACTGAAGAAACAACCCTCAAAGGAGTCTTTGCCAATAGACATATTTTTTATTACTTTTGATTCTTCCCTAAAGTTTATGGTATGCATAAATTATTCCTGAGATGGGCACATAAGCAAAAATTTAGCAGAATGAGCAGTCATTGAACTAAAATATTTTAAGCCTAAAAGAAAGACTTTTCATCAGCCTTGATGTTTTTCAGCAAAGATACTTAAGGGCTGCATTAATCCTTTCCCCTCCCTTTAGACATGAAGGGAGGGGAAGAGTCTTGCATACCTATAGCAGATGGAGACCCCAATTCAAGGATGTCCAAACACTACCTGGCCCATCCCTTGATCAGAACCCGCCCTCTGTAGACTTACACAGGAGCACGTGTTCTTAAGAATTACTACCCATTGCCCTTAAATAACCATAGAGATAACTTTGAACAAATTCATGTAGCACTTTCTAGTAAATTTGGAAATGTTATATACTCCTCTGCTTTGAAATGGTTGAACTGACTTACAAACTTGAGCTGTATAGAAACCTTCTTGACTCTATGTATGCATGGCCTGCTATTTCTAGAGTCGGTGTTTTCTGGGCATTTGACAATTAATTATGTCTTTTGGCATATTGGCTATTTGGTTTCTGTAAAAGCCCATATAACCCATATGAACACAAATTTACATATGTATGTATTATTGGCTGAGATCCGCTTATGAGGAAAACTATGCAAGCTGACCCAGGTAGAGTATCAGCTGATGAGGGAAAAGAATATATCATAAAGCATAGTAATAGTTTCTCTCTCTCTCTCTCTCTCTCTCTCTCTCTCTCTCTGTGTGTGTGTGTGTGTGTGTGTGTGTGTGTGTTTGTTTCATTAGTGAATAAAAATACACTTGACAGTGAAGGTGGAAACCCTATGTGACTCCCCATTTCTTCAAAATGATGATTATAACTGCATGGAATACACTGAGATTCACAGACTGAGACTAAGTACTGGATAAATGCTTTAATGGCTTTCTTGAACGAGCTCTGTCATGCTTTGATTTGTGAGAGAAGTTGAATAAAGCGATTTAAAAATGTTAAAAATACAGTATCCTTGATATAGAATCTGCAGTTTCTTTCCCACTGTGTTCTCACTGCCTACAATGCTTAACATACAATAGGATCTCAGTAAATACTTGATGACAGGCTAGGTGGTCATGGATCGATAAAGGATGGATAGACAGTGGCAAATGGATGAGGACAAAGATTGTTTATCCTGCATTACTCAAGGCAATGAGGCAGAGAAACCCCCAACACTTATATCAGGCCACACAGAAAGGTGAGGATGAGGGCAATATTTGACTTTATGTTCTGTTTTTATTTCTTGCTGGAGGTACTACTGACTTTTCGTTCTTGAAGTTCCAAGCAAAGAAAGCAATGCCAAGAGACAGTCATATATGGGGTGCTTTTTCTACAGAAAATGAGGCAGTACGAACTGTTTTGATGTTACTGACTGTCTTAGGATATTATTGTTGTGATGCAACAGCATGACCGAAGCAAGTTGGAGAGAAAACTGTTTATTTGGCTAACACTTCAAAATCACTGTACATGGTTGAAGGAAGTTAGGACAGAAACTCAAACAGGGCAGGAACGCACGGAGGCAGAAATTGATGCTTACTGGCTTGCTCCTCATGGCTTGTTCAGATTTCTCATAGAATCCAAGACTGCAATCCCAGGAGTGGCCCGACTCACATGTGCTACCCTGCCTCCCCAAAGCATCAATTACCAATTAAGAAAATACCCTATAGGCTTGCCTACAGCCTGATCTTATAAGGGCATGTTCTCATTTGAGGGTCCATCCTTTCTAAAGACTCTAGCTTCTGTCAGCTGACATAAAACTAGGCAGCACTATTAACCCCTTATCATCCTGACATATGAACACATCACTGCTAAGTCAGCAATATGACACTTCCTCCTTTTGCTCCTTTCCCCTTCTCTTGTTCCTCCCTTTAATTTAGAGGGATAAACTACGCTGTGGGGAAGATGTCATATAAAATATTTTATGTAATTATTTAGCCACCAAGAGTATTTATTATTTCAATTTTATAAGGCTCTTCTGTATGTCTGTATGTATGTATTTTTGATCTTTACACTTTGTGTACCCCTTGTGAGCATAAGATTATAAATAATAACTGAGCAGTGGACATCTGCAATAATGTACTTAATTGAATTTAACCTCTCTAGATTGGGTAGGTATATTTGAATTCTTTTCTGTAAAATGCCCACTGATAAAGTGGCGTCTTCTTAATTTTGTTAGAAACTGGCTTCCTGCTAATGTGTTCATGAGGGCATACCCCAAGGCTTCAGGAAAGCAATGCAAAAAATACCAAAGATAAACTACAGATAAGGAAACAAAGAATATGAACACCTGGGAAAAAAAGGCATTAGAACAGACTCAAACAATTTATAAAAATATTAGCAGTAAAACATATAAACTTCAAAGTCTAACACAGCATACTAGTGCTGTTGGGTTTAGCCTGAGTTGACAATTACACATGCTTGATACATGCTGATGCCCAAGGGGAGGGGCATGACCCAGCAGATGCCATAAAGGAAATATCATGCAATTATGAGACTTTTTTAAAACTAATCAATGATGACCTCACAAAGTCTTCCTGGTGATTGGAGGATAAAATAGCTCTTAAGAACTGTGGTTACATAGGCCTAGTTGTCATTTGTGATGTGTGTGTGTGTACTTTCTTAAAGTTTACTCATATTTGGCCTAATATATTTGTTAATAACAAAAGACTAACCTTAGAGGAAAGCATAAATTTCCCTTCTGGGACCGAGTGACTCTTTTGTAAGATGACTCTTACACAGAGTTATGAATGCTGATTTGAAAGAGATGATAACAATACAGGCAATTATAATGGAGAAACTATTTGTTTGTAGAATATTTATGGGAATTTATAATGAATACATGATAATTACTACCTCTGCATTTTATTGCCTATTATGAGCAACTCATTGCTTTGGAATCTTATATTTCTTTTTAAATAAGGAAGCCCTTTGTTACAAAGCCTAAGTCTGACATTGCATATAAAGCTAAAGTCAAAGTTCCATGATAGAGATTTTTATAGGATTGCATAATTAGTTAGTTCTAGTACAAAATCATCTCAATGTGCTATTCTATCATCTAAGTATTATGTATTTATTTTAATGTTCAAAAGTGATCATCAGTTTCCACTTATATACATCTAGATTGCAACATTCTGACAAGTTATCATATGAGTTTGTATACATATATGTATATATTTCATGAATACGTTGAGAACTTTATACATGCATGTGATGTACTTCGATAATGTTCATCTGCACTATTCCTCCATAACTTCTTTCTGATCTAACTCCACTCTCTTACTCCTTCCTAACTTCATGTCCACTTTATTTATAATCCAGTTCCTCCAATTTGTACTGACCATACACTCTTGAGTGAGAGATCATTACTCATATACTGGCCAGGAGTGTCATCCTAAAGAATACTTACTCTCCCAACCCATGAATTCATGAACTGTTAATAGTTCCTCCTGTGCTTGTAGTGAGTTCCTGAGTCCCTCCTTCCTCCAAGCTAGAGTTCGGCACTGAGTTGATCTTGTGTGGATAACCACAGAGGGCAGAGATTCTTCCTTGCCTAGAAGATGCCAGTTTTTCCCATTTTCTCCATCATGTTTCTGCCCACTGGTGTGTAAACTAGCTGTCCTATTTATACCTGAGCTCCAGACAGACATTCATTCTTTGCAACTTGATCTATTAGGAATTCTACACTGTACAAAGAAACTTCTCTTAGGAGGTGCATTAATTTATAAGTCTAGAAACACAAATTTAGAGGACAGTTTTATACTACATCCATTAATCACAAGAACAGTAGTAATTTCTCCTGTGTAACAGACCTTACATGTAAGAAGAAAGAAGTGGGCTAGTCCTATAACATTTATGCCACTATTGCACACATGGGCACATCTTGTCATTCATACTAGTCATTATGGAAGTTCACAATGTTCACATCTGGGTAGGGCTGTACTGACAAATCCCCCCAAAAAGATGGCATAATATCTTCTGCTACAATGAAGGCTAGCCATCAACTAAGATATTTCTTGGACAATACAAAGTTGATCTCTCCTGTTTTATGACCAAATTTGTGTTATTTTCAGCAACAGGTGTTTACTACCAAGTTTTGCCTGGCAACTAAGAACAAAGGCAGTAACCTTTTTGGTGATTATTATCATTTGACAATTTGACTACATTGGGAATTGACTAAAACCCAATGTCTTAGTTAGAGTTTTATCGCGGTGAAGAGACACCATGACCACAGCAGTTCTTTTAAAGGAAAACACTTAACTGGAACTTTCTTACAATTCAGAGATTTAGTCCATTGCCGTCATGTTGGGAAGTGTGGCCCTGTGCAGGCAGACATGGTGCTGGACAGGAGTTGAGAAGTCTCCATCACTATCCACAGGCAGCAAGAAGAGAGAGACACTAGGCCTATCTTGAGCAAGTGAAACTTCAAAGCCCACCACCAGTGATGTGCTTCTTTTAACAAGACCACATCTACACCAACAAGGTCACACCACCTAATAATGACACTATGAACCTAAGGGACTCAATTCATTCAAGCAACCATATTCCAATCCCTTGGCCCCATAAGATTATAGCCATCTCATAATACAAAAAAAAATGTATTCAATTCAACTACAAAAGACCCCATAATCAATCACAATCTCAACACTGTTGAAGAGTCCACAGTTCAAAGGCTCTTCTGAGATTCATGGGGAATCTATTAACTGAAATGCCTTATAAATTTAAAGTCAAGAGGCAAATCTCATATATGGAACATACTATGGCAGAGGACAATTTAAATGGGAACACTTACTACTAATCCAGACCTTTATGGTGGGAAGAGAAACCTTTCATTCAGATCTTTTGAATTGAAAAGATCCACGTTTAACATGGACCATGCCTTTTGCTGGCAGCCTAGATGAAGGACATGGGAGAAGGAAACTTGTTCTCTTTACGTGCTTCATCTCAAACAAGTCTGTTCCTTCACTGGTATTAGAGCCTACTTCTTCATGATTCCTGAAGATACTGAGACATCCACCCTTGTAGACTGAAAAAGTACTGAAATCTTTCACTTTTGAGCCATTTTTGGAGTAGCTGGAGCACAACCTTTAAGTCATCTGAACAACTTCCATCTATCTATCTATCTATCTATCTATCTATCTATCTATCTATCTATCTATCTATCATTTATCTATATCATCCATCTATTATCATCTACATATATGTATGTGTTATGCATGCATGTATGTATGTATTCATTCTGTAAATTCTGGTTCTCTAGAGAACTGCAATTAATACAGTTTATATTGTGTGGGTGGTCTCCAGAACAGCATTGTCTAACAACTCAAATCATTTACTGGTGTTTTTATTTGGCAACCATGGCTTCTGAGAGGAGAACAACGTTCCATGTTGGATAGCTCCAATTACACACTTTCATATACATATGAAGTTTATAAAGTAGTAGGTATCCATACAGCTTTTTCCAAACCCTAGTATTTTTTCCTTATCCCATCCATTTCTCTGCCCTACCCATTCCTACCATCTTATATATCCCTTCCTATGATTCTGTTTTTAACAATACAAATGTTCAGCTATTTATAAGATCTAAATAATTATCTTAAAGATTGCTTTCTCTCTATAGTCTTTAATTTTAATTTTACAGGAAGTGTTAAAACACTCCAATAAATCACAAAAAGAAGCAATTATTTGTATTTGTATTACTGAACATGAACCACAGAACAATACATCATGTTCTTTACCCATTAGCTCTTCAATATAGACATATTGTGACAATAAAATTCACAATTGAGTAGTCTGACAAATTTACACTGAAGGGTTCTCTCATAGTCAACCTGTTTGTGAGAAATTTATCAAAATTTAGTTAGGATTTCCAGTTTGCAAGTGAGTATAATGAAGCTTTTCATTGAGAACACTATAGAACATCTTTCTCGTATGTGGATCCTGGCTAATCACACACACATACACATACATACACACACACACACACACACACACACACATTTATGTTTAAATAAATACAGGAATGGGTACAGTCGAAAGGAAACATTGCTCTCAATTACTGGGCAGTAATTTTGAATAACAGGGACATTTCCCAAGTCCATTGGGCAAAACACTATATTACTAACACACAACTTAAAAATGAGGCCTCACGAATCCTCTTAATATTTCCTTCTTAAAAAATATGTCATATTATCTCTATTCTAGAATATACAGCCTCAACATCAGTCTGGGCAGAGAACATGACATAAAAGAAGGCAATGGGGGTGGTATATGTCTTTTCAACGGTTTTGTGTGTATGTGTGTGTGTGTGTCTGACTTTCTTTTGTTTTTTGTTAATTAAATTTATTCATTTATTTTTCACCCTGACTGCAGTTTCCCCTCCTCCCTCTCCTTCCATTTCCTCCTACCACCTCCCCTCTATCCCTTCCCCAATCCACTCCTCCTCTATTTCTGTTCAGAAAGTGAAAACTCCCATGGTGGTCAACAAAGCATATTAAATTGAGGTAGGACTAAACCCTCCCCTCACATTAAGGCTTACCCAGGCAACCCAGTGCAAGGAATAGGTTCCCAAAATCCTGCCAAAGTGTCATGAATGTGCCCTCCTCCCATTGCTATGAGTCCCATGAGTAGACCAAGCTATACAACTGTCACACATAAAGGGTCAGTCCCATCAGACTCCTTAGCTGTTGGTTCAGTATCTGTGAGCTCCTATGAGCTCAGGTTAGTTGTCCCTGCGGGCTACCTTGTGATCGCCTTGACACCGATGGCTCATAGTTTTTGTAAAGAGTAAATTCTTCTAGATATGCTATGTCTTGAGTAGAAATAAAAAATTGCATTTTGATAACAGAAAGATCTGTAATAAGTAGTTAGACTACATGTCTAATTTGGCACTTCTATTTTTTTTAATCTGTAAAGGCATTGTTCCAGGAAGAGGTGGAAATTATCCACACATATAATTCTTTAAGTATCATCATGTAATTTAGTGGAAAGAAATTAACTCAGCTAATTTCAGGTCCGCTAAGTTCTTTGAGTCACAGAATTTACTAAGCAGGGTGGATGGCTTAAGGAAGGCCCAGGTGAGCTCATATCAGAGACACTCAATACAGCACCTGAATGACCTTGTCAAGAGTTCACAGGGGAGGCAATGCTCACCCTGCATTCCATCTTTTGCCCATTTTGATTGAATTTATCAAGAGGGAAAGTGTCACTGACTAGCGTAACTTTAGGCTAAACTTTTCACCTTAGAACCACATGGTTTCTTCAAGTTTTAGTTGCTCTGTCATCTCAGAGAAGTTTATAACTGTTTACATTCTTGCTGGAAAGATTATGGGGTTGTCAGTGCTTTTCCCTGAGGGAGAAGATACAGAAAATGACTTGATTTTAAATGAGAAATAGCAATTCCATTTCGATGATAAACTTCAGTACTTGATAGATATTTAAAGGATATTTTAGAAAGGGTGGATTTGCAAGACAGCTTGAACAGTTGAATCAGAATTAAGACAACATGGAAGGCCTTAAATGAAAGCGTAATTTTGAAGAATAGCAATGAAGACTCAGCAAAAATATGGGTGCAAGACACGTGTACCATGTTAGGAATTAACAGTAGCCATGACTACAAAGCAATAAAGAAGCTTCTTGAGGTGGAAAAAAAGCATAGCCGTGTTCTGCTCTCTCTCTCTCTCTCTCTCTCTCTCTCTCTCTCTCTCTCTCTCTCTCTCTCTGTGTGTGTGTGTGTGTGTGTGTGTGTGTGTGTGAGAGAGAGAGATGCAGCCCTCAGTTATTTTTATGAGCCCTTTGTTCATTCGAATTTTGAAAAATATTACCCTTCAAAAGAGCATTGGGGAAGACCATAGGAAACCTGCAATTGCTTAAATACTCAAGTTTTCTAAATTGCTGATGGCAGCTGGTCAAGCAGTCTTTTCTTCTAGTTTCTTGTGTGGAAACTCTGCCAACAATCTCTCTCCAGCAGAGCCACCAGCCTGCATCCTTTCCTTGTCTCTGAAGCTCTGGGGGTGGAAGTGAGGAAGGGGTGCACATCACCTGACAGTGAAGCCCATTTATTTTGTGTGGATTTAGCGTATTTTTGCCTTCACTTCAAAAAATATGCTCTATATGTTAAGCATCTATTACAGTGCACTAGACTAGGCATTTTGGAAAAAGAGTAAATATGAGAAATAACCTTTACTAACGGATATTTTATACTCTTGTACCAGATTGACTTACGGAGGCAAAGACCTAAATGAATGTCTGAATCACGGCTGGCTTCCAATGCAAGCATTGGCTTCCTTAAGGGAAAGAGATTACTTATGTGTTTCACCCTTTCTGTTTCAGGAAATATTAGGGTTCTATTTATACTTTGAGAAATGTATTATTGTTCAATTTTACAAATAATAAAATTAAGTATGAAAAATCAATTTGCCTGAGGTAAGAGAAACAAAAACTAAAGTGTTATCTTGTTTTTATCAGGTTTTTGTATTTGACTCTACCAGTTCTTTAGAACACACATTGTGCACTGTGTCTGATGCCCATTGTTGCACTTTAAATGAGAATCTATTGTTCACCTCTCAAACAAAAAAATGAGAGAGAGAGAGAGAGAGAGAGAGAGAGAGAGCACTGTCAGGTGAAGGAGAAGAACAAGCAAGGGGAAGGAATGAGTATAAAACATAGAAGAGAATTTAGAATAAGGAGAAATACTAAGATAAGAAAAAAGATGTAAGAAATACAACAAAAGAGTGGAGAGATAAACTCTCAGAGACTAAAAAATAACATTTATCCCAGCATGTACGTATGCATGTACATATGCATGTATGTATGTGTTTCTGTATGTATGCATTTTATGTATGTATTACTTAATAAATTAATTTGTTTCCTTATTTACAGGGTCTGGCTACGTAGTCTAGATAATCAGTAATTTTGAGTTTTCTATCCTCTGACCTATACCCATTTCAGGAATCCTTAGGGTCAACCAGGAAGCTACTCAGTAAGGATACTGTGAATTGATCAACACTATTTTAAAGAGTTCCTTTGCCAGCATCCTCAAAGAGGAGAAATACGTATATTTAGCTTCTTTAAAGAGTGTGTGAAATTGGAATGATAATTAATATACTAAAAATTCATGCTTTGAAAATTAAGACAAATAAAACCTAGCTTAAAAAGAAAAGAGAGCCAATAATAAAGAGAAGAAAATTTTCTTATGAATTTTAAATGTATCAAGAGAAGAATAATTTTGACAGTGCTACAGGTTGAGCACTACAGACTGGGAGATGTTTACCCGTCATGCCCTGGCAAGCCATGAAGGAAGGCTTAGAAGGATCTTCTAAGTCCTGTCTTAGAGTTGCAAAAGAGCAGGTTTAGTACATAGTCTTGAAAGATGCAATCCTAAACAGAATAATCCTAAATATTGCTATCCCAAATATCAGCACCAACAAACGTCACATTTTTAAAGTATAAAATTCTAAGATATCAAAAATACCAAAATATGTCTCTAGAAATAATAAGAAGTCTTGGAACTTTGTTTGAACATCTTTAAATTTCATTTTCTTTCCTTTTTCCTATTTTTATTATATCAATCTGTGAATACCATCTTGAACATGTTGATCTACTGTGTATTCAGTTTTCACATCACTTCTAACAGCATGAATACAGGGGTATTAATAACTTTCAGAGCTCTTTTTTGGTTTTGAGAATTGAATTTCACAATGTTTGTTACCCCAACAATGTCTTAGGTTGACAAACATTGTACATGTTCAAAATACTTTTACAATGTCCAGTAACTGACAATGAGCCCTTTTTTATAATTTCACTTATGAAACATAGACACTGAAAAGAACATTTGACATAGATAACATACAACAAGTGTAAATTATGTAAAAGGAGGAAGATGTGGTCCCAAAGAGCTGGCAGCTTGAGCATCACTTGCTAAACTTGAAATTTGAGTCAGTAATGAAATAATTGCCTCCTGTTTTCTCAGGCCATAGTTTTAAATATATTCATATTCATTTACTGTGCGGCGTTTTTCTTTTTGTCATTCTTCCCTGAGGTGTCTGTTTCCTGTTGGATTTTTCATGCCTCTTTGTCATAAGGCAAACAGAAGTCCATTTTGTATGCACCTACCTCATACAGACCATATATTTAGAGAAGGCAATAACTGTGATCAAGCAGCGCCATGAAGGGCCTCGTAATCCTACTCTGTAATAGTTACTTTCACACCAGTCAATGACCTCACAAGATCCTCCAGGCAAGTGCGGCTTGGGTTACTCTAGCATCTAGGACATTGTCAACTGGACAGAATGTCAAAGCTGACTGAAGTTTTGCTGCTTCTGTATCATGGGACTAAGCCATTATTTTAATTTAGGAGTCTATCCTTCCTATATAATATTTTTCCCTAATGATTTCAGTTAGGAACATAATCTTTGGTACGTGACGCTTGAGGCTGGGGTTTTAAGTTAAGGGATTTTGATCTTTAGGTGTTTTCACACCAGAGATCACATTTGGAAAAGTGATAAGCACTGCAAAAACGTTGGGGAAAAAGTTGTTGTAGGTAAATTTAGAAGGTAAAATTAGAAACCTTTATTTTTCATTTTTCATCAGATAATTCAGTAGAACAACATATTCTCTATGATCTTCAAATTCCTGGCCAATAACATGAAATGATCAGCGTTATAGCAATATGCAGTATCACTTCCTGCTTTTGCTGCCCAACGATCTACATCTGTTGAGAGGATCTACCTTTGTCTTTCTATTCCCTATTGCTTTAGTTATAATAGACTTTCAAACAGTAAGTACTGCCAGCATACTCTATTTTGGCTATAGACTAGATAATGTCTAGCAGGACGGGAATAGCCATTAGTTATTATTGGCTTTGTTGATAAAGGTTTTTCTCCTGTTCAATTGCTGTTCTGAATAACACACTCTGAGTATGCTGGGATAGTGTTCAACATAGCCCCTGCCAGAGACTATGAAAATCCCTGTCCTTTGGTGTGAAACCAACGCAGGAAGAAACTGACTTGGAGATGAAACTAATTAATACAACACAAAGGGCAAAATTTCAAACGATGCAGATCTTGTTGATGAAAATGTATAGGAACAGCATACCTCTCCTGGGATCTCGGTAGCACAGCAAAATCTCAGCCCTGTTCCCACCCCTAGAGATGCTCGGTCAGAATCTGCACTTAAAACCCTCAAGCCAACTGATTCCCGTTCTGGCTGAATTTGAGAAGCCCTGTGCTCAAATTCTTGTCACATTCAAAGAAGCAGCCTACAGGCTCCCAACTTCAAGGAATGTCTTTAGAAAATGAAATTTGGTGTAGAGAAAAGCAAATCTTTAAAATCACCTACTCTGCACAAGGACTGGGGTACATATGCTACCTCATCTTTGACTTTGACACGTGCCGTAGTTTTCCAAAGTCAGTGTTTGTAGGACTCCAGCAGAAGTCTTCCCAAGCCGTTTCTTAACCCACCCACTGCTTTCTAGTGAACACTCCTTATTTACTGTACCTGAAAGTTTCCAAAGAAATTTAAAACAAACATATCTAATTTCAAATTCATTATTTATTCCTATCCTCCTCTACTGAAGTTGACCTAGTCAAATCAGTTATCAAATGGTTTATAGTTAATGTCTACTGTTTCACCATTGGAACTTCTTTAATATAAGGGATTGTCTCTTGCTAGTATGATGAATGCCCTCTCTCTCTCTCTCGCATATCAAAAGAGTAAATGTTTTTTTATAATAATGGTCTCAACATGATTTTCTGAGCTCATCCCTATATCAATCAAAACTATGTTTTTTTTTTTTTGTTTTAGAGAGAACTATCATACTTCTTTTAGATCCTGCAATCATTAACTTCACAAACTGTTCTCCCTGAGGAGCAGACCATGCATCCCGGGTTTTCATTTATTATTAAAATGGTGCAAGATCCTCTTTTATTTACCGAACTTGGTAGGCACATTGTGAAATGTTACTTTTTATTCATGCCACAAATAAGTCAAAAGGCCCTTCATAATTATATGTTTTGAACAAGGAGAAATCTTACGATGAGACAAAAGAGAAGCCGCCAAAATAGGATTCTTTGGGGACTGAGTAAATCCAGTTAAATTATTATTGGTAGTGATTACAATTATCCTTTGTCCATTTCCATTAGCTTGTTAGCGAGAGGATGGAAAAGAATTAGGATATTAGATTAGGCGGTGTCTCAGTAAAGCTTAAGTTGAAGGTCTTTCTCAGATCATTGCTACCTCCTGGATACTTTGCAGGTAGACTTCATTTCCTAGAGTAGTAAGAAGTTAAGTATTCAGTACTTGAGCAGGGCTTGCTATTAATCAGAGTGAAAACACCTTTAGACTGTGGGAGTTTAAAAAAAGGTGGTATTCCTTTAAATACACCTCAACGCCTAATGGTTTGTGCTTTCTGACTAGGAGAGTGTTATCAACAGAAGGACATTACAGTTCAACTGCCCTAGGATTGGAGTCCTAGATGAAATTCTCTGTAACTACATTAAGTAAGAAAATTTAATGAACCTCATTTAATTCTGTATTTTAACTTGTAAAACTGAAATTACTAAATTTCAGAGCTCCTACAAAGATTAAAATGAAGTATACATGAAAGAGGCAGTGTGTGTGTGTGTGTGTGTGTGTGTGTGTGTGTGTGTTAGCTATCCAATCTCCCATCATAGTAAATGTGAATGTGGGCTCAGAATTGATCCAGTGTAAGAGACTATCAGCACACAAGAGAAACTGATGCTGTGAATCCTCTCAACCACCATGGGTGAATGTATGTGGTTGTAACTAGTTTATGGTGTTAGACGCATGACCCTCTAAGAACTAGGTTTGAAATCCTACGCATTATGGTTTAGATTACTAGTGGCTCCCCTGGGAAATAATGTGGATGCTTAAAGAGGAAGGAAGCACCTAAAACCTTAACAAAGGTACATATAAAATTGGAGCAAAACTTTCAAAGTGGTAGTGACTGTGTGACTATGAGGGAGTGAGATTGGACATCATTTACTGAAAAAAAACTCTGGGAGCCCTGTAGTGCCTACTGGGTATACATTATCTGCAAAGCATTTCAAAGTCAACAGAGTAGATGCCATTGACCTTTCCCTACTATAACGCTTGATGTTCAGATAGTTTACAGAATTTACTTAGGGATAAACTATCCTTTACCAGAAGAGAAGACGCAAGAGTAAAGATACCCTTTGACTCCACAGGCAGCAGACACAACAGGCTTACACTGTATGACATTAGGAGAAGTTAACAAAAAATATTCAGATGAGAAAATACTTAAAGTTCAGTGATAAACAGAAAACAATGAACCCTCACAGCAACATTCCCAATGTTATTTTGAGAGACTTTCCTTGACCTGAACAGCTAGCATACAAATTCAAGGCTCTCTAAACAGAAGACCCCATGTAAATATAAAGTGACAAAAAATAATCTTGGTTACTGTGATTTACACTTCATCATCCTTAACCAAGATTGGAAATATCGACCAAGTTTCTGAAACCTTGGTAGAAGCTATCAATTACTCAGTTGCTGTGGTACACCCATGTAATTCTGTCCCACAATGAGCCCATCTGTTATCTAGTGGTTGTTCAAAAACTCTAAATGGGGTTGTCTCTAACAGGTTCCTCCACTTAGAGCTCAGGGAAAACTACAGGAAGGGAAGGAGAAAGAGCCAGAGGGGATGTAGGATGAAGGAGGATGCTTAAAAGAAATCCCACACTTGCTTAGAATTGAGTATAAGAGAGGGTTATTTATTTAGGGATAGATTCAGAGATCACAATCCTCTGCAGGAATGGGGAATAGCAACCAAATCCTGCAGCTGGAAAAGAGGCCGGATGCGGGCTTTACATCAGCAAATGGGCGGGTAACTTAAAGGCTACTGGCAGTAGGAATTTCTACAGCACCAGGGACACCAGAAGAACAAGGCATTCTGAATCAACTGAGCAAGTCTCATGTGAACTCACAAGGAGTAAAGCAACAACAAAAAGGACCTACTTGGCTCTGCTCCAGGACCTTTGTATACATATGCGTCTATTATTGCTTTTAGCTTAGTAGTTCTTCTATAGGAATGCTAGATGTTGGAATAAGTGGGTCTTTGATTCTTGTACCTGTTTTTGAGGCTCTTTTCTTTCTGTTGGGTTCCCTTGTCCAGCCTCAATGTGATCGCCTTTATTTTGTCTTATATTTTATTTTGTCATGGTTGGTTGTTATCTCTCAGAAGCCCGTTCTGTTTTAATGGGAGACAGAAAGAGACTGGATTGAAGAGGAGGTGGGTGGCGAGGGACTGAGAGGAGCAGGGGGAGAGGAAACTATAATCAACATATTGTAGGAGAAAATAATCTATTTTCAATAAATGAAAAAAAAAACTTGACAACCTTGTACTGTGACTTTGTTACCCCGTTTAAAACGTTCACCACATTCAAACCAAACGGGTGACAAATGGGCTTGTACAAAAGGATTTTAAGACATGTATGGATGCATATTCAGACAAAATAGCAATCTGACCACAAAAGACTTTCACAACCCAGTTTATTTTATTTTATTTGTATTCTCCTTGCTATCTTTTTCTGTCTTTTCTACCAAGGTAACGGAAACGTTTGTCAAAAACAAACATGCACATAAACTTTAAGCGCATCCTGTTAGCTCTCTCTGTGCACGCATTACAGACACACTTGGAGAAAATAGAACGTTTTCTCCAGAAGGTGACTGTCCTCGGAAGTGCCAGTGTCATCTCCCTCTTGACAAGCTCCACGAAGCTGCTGTCACCAATGGACACCAGCTCTCATATGAGCGAACTGGTTGCCAATCTGCTTTCCTTTTTCCTTTGAAATGAAGAGCCATGGTACTATGAGGATGGAGCTGTCAAGACCCATCCACAAACCCTGGCCCAGTAATCAAGCAGGCAGCTCCTGGGTGGCTGCAGGGAGGAGGGACTGAAGCCATCACACACTGCACAGCTTAATATGATTGCTTTGAGGAGACTTGAAAAGGAGTTCAAAAGCAACAGAATGTATTAACCAGCCAGGGCTTTCGTCTGCTGGAGTTTGATGTTATCCTCCGTATCCAGCTCCTGTCCATTAGCGTAATGAGAGCAAATCAAATTAATTATTTAATAAAAAAGATTTTCTTTTTAATGAAATCCATTGCTGATCAAATTAGATAATGGATGCATGGACAGTTTGAACAGCATATAATGCATGGCCCCTCTCTCACTCGTTTTAAGCATTAGGCTGAGCTTTGCTCGGAGGTTGGACAAATGCCTCCTGACAGTGTCCATCAGCATGTAGGCTGTTCTCTGATGGCAACCTTGTAGCTTTGCCAAAGACCTGGTGTAAGAATTAGCTGCCAGTGACCATGGACTGATGCACGAGATATCAGATCCCTCTGTAGTGAAAAATCCCAGGAGAATAGAGAGAGCCTGGCACTGCTAAGCAACCTAGTAGGACCGTAATCTTTGACAGGTCATTTCTTTCTCTTGATATCACATCTATCATCCGTATGGTCATCTGAATATCTACTCCACATTTGTATAATAATCTTCAAAGAAGCCTCGTATATAACAAATATTCAGACTATATATTTAAGTTTGCTTTTCTGTCGTTGCGATAGATATCACAAACAAAAGCAATTTAGAATTTGACATGCTTTCAGTTATCAGTTCATCACTGAGCCAAGCCAAGGCAGGCGTTCAAGAGGAAGGGAGGCAGAAATCATGGTAAAGATTGCTTACAGGTTTCCTTATAGGTTCACATTCTTCTATAGCCTAGGGCCAACCTGCCCACCCATAACACATCCCACAGTGGACTTGACTCCCCACATCAATTAGTAACCAAGAAGATGCCTGACACATATGTCAATGGCCAAGATGAGGGGCAACTCTTCAACTGAGTTTTCCTCTTCTCAGGTGAGTAAAGTTGAGAAAAATGATTAGCCATCACAACATGCAGTTTTGTCCCTTCTTCCCTGCACACTAATCTGTTGTATCCAGGTTCTAAGTTTAGAGATCATTCTGAGAGGTGAAAGACGTAGTGCAAATTATGATTAGGAAGGATTAGGCACTTTCAGTTTAACCAGACAAAATAGTGTCCTTGCTGCAGCTGCCCAGTTTCCAGGTCATGAGCTCCTTACACACAGATAATTCCTCTCTGTCACAATAATTCTTCACAGGGGAGACACTTCTCATGTGGTCCCAATGATAAGCCAAAGTACTACAAATCCAAAGTTGAGCTTGAGAGAACAAAATGAGATTATTGGGATTACAGATAGGGCATGGGTAAGGGGTTAGTAACAGGTACCTACATGGATACCCCAAAGCAAACACTGGAATGTCTTCACCCATCATGGATAATAGCCTACCCCAAGTTGCATAGGTTTAAACCATTTCCGTTAGTTTTTCTCAATCTATGTACTCTAACTTCTCCCCAAGACCTCAAAAGCATGCGCAATTCAGATGGAATTGGATAAGAATGTCTGGAGGGGTGAGAGTCCAGTGACCTTCCCTTCTACTTCCTTCTAGGAGGGAATGCCAACATCCCAGGGACCCTGTTTCCATGGACTATAAAAGGTAGGCCTATCTGATTTCACGATAATGGTGAGAGTTTGCCTTTGAAGGTATTGCCTTACAATGCTACCACACAAATGTCAAGAAAAACATGGTATATTCAGCCAGAACCTACTAAGCCAGCACCATTTTCCTGCCCATGCCTATGAAATGCCTATGGCTCTGGACCTTTATTTCTTCTGAATATATTTTAAACAAGTTTAAGAGTTCCATCAATGAACGTGATTTTTTCTTTAGCATCCTGCGTGCACTAAGCTTTTGTAAGAAGTATTCAAACAGGAAATATGGGACTTATAAATATGGAATCGTGCTCTTTATATTTAAGCCATGGTTTTATTCTTAACCTTTTAATACCAGCCGTAAGTCATTTGAGAGAAGGATGGGTTTGATTGCAATTTCACTATTTATCTACTGAGATTATGGACAAGATCTTTCATGAATATTGGAATATCAATATTTTCATATTAAATCAGCCATCACAGTCTAAAGGTTAAATATTTTAATTGATCTTCAGCAAAATGACAGGATAATAGTTAAGTTCTTTTCTTAAATAGGCTACTTACATCTTTCTAGCAATATGAGCTCCCTCATATTGCACACTCTCAGGCAGCCTTCTTCTGACACACAGGATATGATAACTACACCAATAATGTGCTAATTAGCAAGTGAATTAGTGAGTGGACTAGCTCTCTTCCTTTTAAAAAGAGATAAGCTCTTTCTCTTTGCACAAATAAGTCATTGCCTAAAAGGATGATTATTTGACATTTAAAGGGACATAGCCTTTATTAGAAGACTGTTTGAGATAGAGAAAAATTAGTTGACGAAATTCAACATCCTTTCATGATTAAAAAATGTTGGCAAAGGGAAGAATTCACAATGCAATAAAGGCCACAGAAGACAAAAGCACAGCTAACACCAATGGAAGGAAATTGAGTTTTTCATGTAAGTAGTGAAGGAAGACAATGATACACATGAACACTGCTTCTCAGGGATGTGGTCCTCTTGAGCCTGCACAGAGTACAAACATACTCTCATCTGAAAGGAACAAGTGGAATTTTCAGATGATATTCACATATACAGAGCTAGAGAGATTAAGATGCATAAATATCTATATGGAGGGAAGGGGACTCTTTAGTATGCTGTACAAAACTTAACTCCACATATTGAGTTGAGTTTTCAAACAAGCATCCTGTACCAAACATGGGTACAGGGTACCTGCCTTAGACAGGAATTTCCAAGGATGGCAATTCTAGCAGACCATTCTGATGATGAGTAGCATATTGAGAATATCTTTAGAGAGCACACCATCATCTGTTTATAGAGGAGGAAAGTGACAGCTATGTTATTATTGACCTTGGCTAGGACTTCGAAACTACGACAGACAACAAGATGGGTCTTATATTCCTCTGCAAGGGACACTAATAGAAGTACTAAGTACTGCTCAGAAGCTGCCTCTGACAAAGAAGGAACATTGGACAAACTGCAGCTTGTATTTTCTAGTGGACAGCAGAGAGAACTGGATTTACTGAACAACTGTCACTAGTAAGATATGTGTACTAAAAGCAATGGACTCGATAGGTTATATTTAGGAATATACACATATGTGCACAGACAATCAGGGAAAAGGGAGCCATGAATTTGAAGGAGAAGAGAGGGGTGTATGAGAGGTTTGGAGGGAAGAAAAGGAAAGAAAAACATTGGCATTATATTATCTTGAAAGAAATTTTAAAACTAATGAAAGTTATATATGAAATCAAGGTCATATTTGGGTCATTTGACAAAATTGGAAAAAAGACAGTGGAGTAAGTAATTTAAAATATTGTCTGGGTATTAAATTTCTGAAGTTTCTAGTTGTCTTTTAATTATGATGAAATTATGTTATGACAATTTTCCTGCTCCTAGGAAGTATGCATTGATGTTATTACGTTTGAAGCACTATACTTATTATAGCTTATCCTTAGATATCAGGGAAGGATGTAGAACGTCTGTAAATATCATGAAATGATAACAACAGGTAAACCCGGGTAAAGGGAAGTAATTGTTCTTTTTCTGTACTTTCTACCTCATATGCGTCTCCTACACCGAAATAAAATGTGGACAATGTTTCAGAATCTTCTCTGCAACCCAATGAGAAATAATTTAAAACATGAACTATTTGGATGGAACTGCTTAGACAAGGGTAAAGTAGGGGAAGGATGAACAGGTCAGACTTCCTAGTTCATTCTCTGTATCCCTCGAATGCTGTGTGTGTATGTCTCTCTGTCTCTGTCTCTATCTCTCTATCCATCTCTCTCTCTTATATGTGTATGTGTCTCTTTCTCTTGTCTGTCTCTGTCTAAGTCTCTCTTTCTCCCCCTCCCTTCATGTGTATACAGGAAAGTATACATACTTACCCACATAAGGCTATGAAGGCAGAGAACAAACTCAACTATCCTTTATCAGGTGATTTCTGCCTTTTTGTATGAAACAAGCTCTCTCATTGGCCTGAATTTTGCTAAGGAGCCTGCTTGGCCACCTCTCCCAAGATATATGTCTGACACCATCTCCTCAGTACCTTGATTGCAAACACATGTCATCATCTCTTTTATAAATAAATATGGGTTCTGAATAATTGAAATCAGGTTTCAAGTTTATAAGACAGATTACTGACCGAGCTAGTAAGTCAGCACGCTAATTATTTAAACACTTTAAACATTTTCTTTCTTATTTTCTATGTAGGAGTGGTTGTCTTTTGTGTCTACGTATGTATTAACTGAATCAAATTCACACAGTGCCCAGAAACGCTTTTAACCTCTGGGCCATCTCCTCAGCTCATGAACTTCATCTCACAATATTGTTTAATTCTGTTGTGCAATACAGAATAATAAAGCTAGAAGCCACCTTAGTTGATTCAAAATAAAAAGATTCCGAGAACATCTCTCCCTGTTTTGAGAGTTGAACTCTTGCTCTTCCATCATAAGTTGTATTCTTTCTATGTCATTGGGTTGTTTTGCCCATCAAAAAACCTGGAAGATGCAAGGCTTGTGTCTTTCTGAGTCACAACCGTGATCTGAGATCTGCAAAACAGAGATCTGATGCTAGAGGAAATGAGAGCTAGATTCACAGGATCTGATGAACTTGAATCAGACTCTTCTACCTTTATAAATCCAAATATTATAAGCACTGTATTAAACAATGCATAATGAAATCAGTTAATGTCACCTGATTCCTTTGAGTATATACTGAAACTGGATTGTTCTCTAAGATAGGCCCAGAAGGGTCCTCTAGTTTTCTTTTATTGCTCCTATTTTGGGAATACCAAAAAGAGTTATTATAAATCATTCAGGTATGAAACAAATGACTCAACTAAACTTGTGAAATGACTTCAATTTAAAACGTGGCAAAGCCTGTGTGTTCCTGCAGAGGCAATAGTCTATAATAAGAACTGCTCTGCGGTTTAGCGGTTAGCATTCAGGTCCTCGGCCAGGAGATACAGATGGAATTGCTCATGAGCTTCATCTCACAATTCTGTCTAACTTTGTTGTGTGATACAGAACACCAACACTAGGAGCCACCTTAGCTGAATGGAGGGAGAGATTGGAATTTTCAAATATTAGTTTTTGAACTTGAATAGGCACTCAATATTCTGTTTCTTTTTTCCTAGAACTGTTTGTTTCGCCACTCCGACTTGATGGCAATACTGATATTGCAATTCTCAAAGATATTAGGGAATGTTAAAAAGAGAAAAGAGAAGGGTGAGGATTTAGTCCAGCAGGGATGACTTCCCTGGCATGTATAAAGTCAAAGGTTAGATTGCCAGTACCAGAAAAAACAAAACAAACAAACAAAAAAAGCCAAACAAACAAAACAAGCAAACAAACAAAAACCTCCTACTCAAAAATATTGGGTGTTTTGAGCTGTGGTTAATAAGGATGCTCCCAGAAGTTCTTTTCTTCTTCACTAACATTTTGCCTATGAGTGAGTCACGGTTCAGTGTGAGCTTGTTCGAGAAGCATTCTGCCAATGCAAAGCTATTCCCCACCAAACACCAGGCACCTGTTACCTGGTTCCACTGCACCTGCCCTGTGTCTGTCTCTGCACCAAGGGTCCCGTAATTAACAGAAAACAGTTTCATTTAAAATTCCAGATGAGCTTAAAAAACAATCATATAAATAGCTCATTGTAATATGATTTGATGGGTATAACTAGGAAAAGAGCCCTTGGAAATGTTATAAAACTTCCTAAATGACAAAACTGGAATCCTAAATGCACTGCAGAACACTGCAGTGGACAATTCATAGCAAACGATGAACTGTCACTTAGGACTCGATAATCAGGGCTTTGGCTGACACAAGAATTTCCAACTGTCAAGAAGCTATTTGGAAATACCATAATCGAGGGCCGTGTACACTCGTGAAAATAGGAATAGGGTAATAACGAAGAGGTGTGGAAATTCCTATCATAGGCCATTTCAGAAGAATATCAGTTCACATCAGAAAATGAGCACACAGAAAAAAAAATTGAGGATGAAATCTGCTCTCTGTAAGATAAGCCTACTTCAGTGAGCACTTTCTCAGCTCCTATCTGGATATTTGAGGGCCCATGTTGGTCACCATAAGTAGTGAGTCTTTCTCTGTCCCATCAGCTAGCTCTTACATTATGATGCAGAGACTTATGAATTATGAAAACATGGCCAATAGCGCAGGCCTGATTATAGCTATTTTTCTAACTTAAATTAACCCATATCCTTTTATCTACATTCTTTTATATAACTCAGTTACTTTTTTTATATAACTCAGTTACTTTGTAATGACCATGTTGCTTGCTCTGCGTGTCCTGGCATATAATGACTAGATACTCAGAAACACTTAGTCTATCTATTAACAACAAAAGCAGTTCTGATGTTTATACTCCAGCTTCTTCCACTGTAGTTTTTAATTATAAAACACAGGGCCACTTTATTTTTTTGCTTACAATATATCACTACAAAGGTAAATTTCAACTCCTAAAAGTTATCTTTAAATATTATGAAATTGCCAATTTTTAAAAAATAGTTCTTAGATACTGAAAAGAGAGTATGAAAAGCAAATAGTCTCATCCCTTCAGGTTTGTATTAGATGAGCAAAATCCATGTACTTGTTAAAGCACTGAAGCAACAGTTTTGGTAAATGAAAAGGAAGGTAAAAATTATTTAGTACTGGTACTGATATTTTACACTTTTTAAAGCTAAACTCAGTGAAGGAGTACTTTTTTCTTACAAAATTTGTAATGTCAACATAGTTCTGAATATTGTATGATATTCGTGCCCTAGAAATTTAAATTTTTTTTTCAGATTTTTTTTTTTTCAAATCTGCAATCTAGTTTGAGGTCAGAAACTTTCTGGCTTTTGAATTAATTCCGGTCATTAGAATGGCGACTGGGATTTATCATTTTAAAACTCATGTAGAACAGCTTTCATGGAGTGGGCAATGTACCAGGCATTGAAGGGTGCAGGATGAATTAGACCCTGTCCCTGACTTTGAGAGGCTCATCAGTCAGTATAAACTATAGACCCACATAACTGCAATAAAAGGAGGTGCGTGCCAAATGGCAAGAAGTTTTGTAGGACATATTATGGGAGAATGAGCACAAAATAACTGTGAATTAAGGAATGGGGAGAGTATAGATTAATCCAGGTTTTGGAGAAAAGAAATGCATTCTTGGTATTTAGGACCATTTTTATGAACTGATTTGAACAAGAGAGAAACACAGCCATATCCAGTCCTTGTCCTCAAAGCCACAATTCTCTCTTTTGTGGAAGTTTAGCTCCAGAGCTGAGATAAAAAAAAAAAAAAGTTGGCATGCTACATTTTAAAGCCCACCTTAGGATATATTCATATTCTTGTTAAATAAAAAATAGTTTAGTAGAATAATAAAATATTTTCTATAAAAATATCATTCCACCAGAAAGCATACTAAATAATTGGCTAAGCATTTCAATTCTTTAAGAGAAATTTTTTCTGTTCAGATTCATAATATACAGGTGAATATTAAAGCAATAACAATTATGGTCACTTAATAGTAATTTTTTCTGCTATTTTCTAGGCAAGGCAATTTATTTTCAAATTCATTCACTGCAAATGGAGAGCTATTATTATGGTAATGGACTAAATGCAAAACAAATGTGGTCCTGACACATGGAAAACATTCCCACAATACTACGCTGCAAAGATTTGCACTTGCACAGATATTAAAATGATACTCTCCTTTACCAGTATGCCCAGTCATTACTCCACAGAGGGCTTCCCATGTGTTCACACTGTACTTGTTACAAAGATTGAAACACCTGCTTCCTGCCTCCTGGATTCTATGTGTGGGATTAAAGCATAAGCCTTCTACCATGGGAGAATTGTTAACTTGAGCTCGACATGCTATTGTTTTGTATTAGCCTAATAATGTCAGAGAAGATCTCAGAGGATATGAGAACCCAAGACCCATGGGATGAATGGACTTTTCCAGACTCATATGTAACGTGGGAGTATTGTAGGTAACAGGATGAATGCCTACATAGAAGCATAGAGGCTAGCAAAAGCTGAGAGAGGATCAATGGAGGAAGCCTCGGAGAACTCGTTCTGAAAGTGAGTGTGAGGGAAGATGGGAGATGCTTCCAAAGTTTGACTCTGGGAAGACGGAGCTGGAAGTGATGTTTGTTTTCAGACAGATGCTTCTTTGAAACGACCATTGTCCAGAGCCGTATCGCGATCGTATCTTCCGTCTGAACCCGTCTTGTCAATCATTCACCGTTTGTACTGTGCAAACATAACCTTGCCCAGCTAACTGTTCTCTGTTACTTCACACTGTATTTTGAGGCATAGGTGGCTTTTTATCGGAATAATCCCCAAGGAGCATTAATGTACATAGAATATTGATGAGCGGAATAAAAAGAATAATTGATTGCTGATCTAACACCAATGATGGTTCTAGGGAATCTTAGTCATATTCTAATGGGGGAATGACGACATCTCTTGATCAACATTTTAAGTATAAAACTGCCAAACTTCAATGGATATGGTCAAGATTAAATTGGATAGCTTACAGAAATGTGTCGGTACAAGGGCTTTCCCTATGAAGCATGCTTAATAAACATGCTAGATCGCATCTTTTCTTCTTCTTTACTTTTTATCTAATGCACAAATCTCAATACCCTCAAACATGAGGCACAAGGAAGCAATCAACTGTAGCCAGGTTCATTCTGTAATTCTGCGTCTCTGGCATGCTTCAGAGACTGGCACTGCACTCTCAAAATTTCATTGTTATTCAACCTGCAAAAATAATCTGAATCCACTATCAGCAACTGAAGCAATATACCAAACATACATATATTCTATATAGTCTTCTTTTTTAATTGAAATAGAACACAAATTGTTCTGATTATGCTCCCCCCCTCAGAATGCCTCCTAGATCCTCCCAATATCCGTACTCACCCAAATCTACATCCTTTCTTGATATCTCTTAAAAGCATTAAAAAAAGAAAGAAAACAAAGAAGATAAAATAAAAACAAACAGACCTGAAAAGGACAAAGCACAGGTCTGGGCTGCTGGGGTCCTAGTACTGATTTTTTTTTTCTTCTGGTTTACCTCTTCTCTCATCAGAGTTCTGTTGCTTAACAGTTTCCTCCCAGGTTCAACCATTCCATCTAGCAAGGAATCTCATTAAACTTGATATTGGATAACTCAAAATCATTTCCGGAAGCTCATGAAACTAACCAGATTCTCTAGGCCCCACATACTGCCCATATATACACAATAAAGTTAGCATAGGATCGTTCTCAGGTTTAGACCAGCTGAGTCATCTGTTGAGTTGCCTGCAGGCTATGTGCAGTGTGTTCCAGCTTCCCAGTTGAGCCTTGGTGACACAGCTATTTTGGGTCATTTCTGCCTCTGTGAGTAATGCCTCACCCACATCCTGTAAGTAATCTCAATAAAGCTCATTGGTTCATCAAGTTGGCCTCTTGTTGTATCTGTACCTGGGCCTGTTGTGGGCTTCTTACCTGGGGAGAGTAGACACGGGTGTTGCTTCTCTCAAAGAAAAATCCTTTCCCACAAATGTCCGCCAGTAATAATTCCTTTGGTTTCTCCTTGATTTTCATGGTGGCTTATTCTCATGGTCTACTCCTCAATTTTGAACAATTTAGAAGCTTTTCTCTGTCTCTTATGGTACAGTAACAAAGTAACAATTTATCATAGTAACAATTGTTTCGGTTACTTTCTCCCATTCTACTTCTACACGAACATGTTAGGACTTCCTTCTAGCCCCTAAGCAGTCATTAGCAAAGAACCCTGACCTTTCTGTGATAAACAGCACCTACCCAGCTTCCGCCTGGATAGCTCTACTTTATTCTACCACGTTTCTAAACCGCAGAGGCTGATCCCCTTAGGACAGTCATTTTCCAACCTGGACCTTTGTTCATGTCCATAAGAAATGCTATCATCTTTGCTAATATTTATTGGATCTTCTGGTTTGAACATTTCAAGAAGAATCATTATTCAATAATTGCCAGTGTTTTAACTTCACAGTGCATGAAGACTACTGCATGCTCAACAAGCAAATCATCGCCATCATCGTGTGGGTGTGCAATTGTGTAATCCTAGCAAAAGAAACTTAAGTGGAAGGATCACCATTAGCCCAGGCTAGCGTTGGTTACATATAGGGTTCCTGGCTAGTTTGGGCTACAAAATGAAGGTTTCAAAAAAGACGTAAGACAAAATACTAAGAGAAAACCAAACAAAACTGCCGTAGCCTATATCTAGTGTCATCACCTTTCTCTCAGAAAATTCAATCATTTCATTTCTCATCGTGCTGGCCTTCAAATGTCTTCTCTAACTCACTCTAAAACCCACGGTAGCACGCACTCGGTCTAAAGCACAGATCTATTCACGGGATTCTCCAGTCAGCATACCTTTAATTGTTCCTGTTATTAAGAAAGGAAATCCCCACGGCATTTCAGCCCTGCAGTTTAATCTTTGAAATATCCCAGGTCAGTGCCGTAAGAACTGGAGATTATTCATCTTGCTTCCCTTCTGTCTTTTCTCCTTCACATATTTTAGGAAGACAGAACTCATTTTCACTGCCATGTGATCTCCAGACTGCTGCCTTGTCTTCTGCCGTCCTCTCTAACGCCATCATTTCTGGCCTGTCAAAGCCCTGTCATTTACCACAGCTCAGATTCTACCTCATGGCTCAAGGTTGGTCTGTTGCCTTGAGTGATATTTTCCAATATTTGAGATGGAAAACAAATTCTTTTTTCATAACTCTGAAAAGAGAGTTTCCTTCATATGTCTGGGTTATACTCATGCACAGAAGTAATTTAGAGCGATGGTTTCATTCACTCTGTTATTTTAGGCTCTACATTATCATCAACATTAGAGCAGGGCCGTTGACTTTAGGTGTAAGATTAGTGAGAAGGTTTATTACTTCAAATTAGACCTTCTGATGAGATTCAAATGTTCCCATATAATTATTGCCAGCAAGAAATGATCCACCTCCATACATTTAATTGCAGTCTTTTTTTTTTTTAAAGGGAAGGGGTGGAAGGGAAGAGTTACGATACTGATTCATTGAACTGAGTCAGGTAAATAACATTTAGTGCTGGAGGCTTTAAAGGTTCATCCGTTTCTATTTATTCCTGTAACTTAAAGAGCTCAATTAAATATAATGGGTTAAAGTATTAAAAATCTGATTATCAGTACTTACTGAGTGAGACACTGATTAAAGCTTAGGGAAAAGACAATTCTATTCATAGAACCGAGTTCAGGAGGAAGTTCAGAGTGGGTTTAGCGACACTTCTCACTGTCTGTTTTTCAGTTGCATTACTAAGGATGAAGAATAAAAACTTGAGAAGTTGTCCTAATGAGATGGAGTGGCCTGCAAGAATGCACTGTGACCATCTCGCTCATAAATGCCAAACACGTTCTGATACACCTGTGCAGGTAGACATGCCAATTTCTTTTTAGCTAAAAAAAAAATGTATTGCCCTTGTTTTCTCACAACTGAGTCTCAACATTTCAAGTCATTTAAAGAAATGGACTCTTCAAAAGAATCATTTAGCTGGACTGTCTATCAGCAACAAAGTGTGTGCAAGGAAGAGAATCGGGCATAAACTCAGAAGACATGGTCCCCATCCATAGTTGTAGCTCATTCTGTTGTCTTTGTTTATGCATGCCAGACTATTTTAAAAGCTATCTATGGGACCTTGGCCAAGTTAACTAACCACAATAAGGTTTGTTTCCTTCCTTCCATAATGTGGATATGATTATTATGGCTTGCCTGGAGGGTTCTTGTGAGAACCGAGTCAAATCTTTAAAGCAAAATTCACTTGTCTACTTTGAACAGGGGATTAATCCATCTTTTTCCACCCCTGTCTTTTCTAGTCATATTTTTAAATTGCTTACCACACTCATCTTTTTTTAATGTATTCATTTAAAATTTTTAATTTTGATTTATGTAAGTGTTTTTGCCCTGCATGTATGACAATGCATGCATGCATGGTTCCTGCAGAGGCCAAAGACAGATTTAGATCTCCTAGAACTGGAGCTACAAGCAGTTTCTAGCTATCATATGGGTGATAGGGACAGAACCCAGGTCTCTGGAAGAAAAGAAAGTGTCCTTAACCACTGAGGCACCTCTACCGCCCTGTGGTTTAATATTTTTAAATGGCCTACCATTGCTATCCAGTTGGTACTCTTCACATATGTGACATGTGACACTGATAAATCCATCTTGTGACCAGAAGTAACACACTGTCACCACAGAAGCAATATCTGTATCCAATAGATTAAATTTAGCTAGGAGAGACATACATAAAGCAGGCATTGTTTGCACAGCGCATTTGGTTTTAAACTGATTTCACAAGAATATAATTTGATCATTTTTATTGCAGTTATTATTATTTTATTATCCCTGCAAGTTTCCTCTCTAGCTCATCAAGTTTTTCCATGTTGCTAAGTCTACAATTCTACATGAGAATTTAATCATAGTTGTTCCCCAGTCCCCTACCCACACTGGCCCCGCATGATCGATCCCATCAGGAGTTGCATATGAGTCCACGCCGTTTGAATGAGTTCACCAGACTCCCATCTGTGCTACCCTCCACTTAAAACCAGGACAGATTGGGCACGAATTTCCAGTTTTAGCCAAGACGGTCTTCACAATTGTTGGGGGTGGGGGCAGTGATTGCGGTGTGGGAATCATCTTTTTGGATGGCTTATCACTCATTATATAGCCACAGTCCAGGTAAGGAAAGATCTCATTCTCATGAGTATTCAGCTAATACAAATTGTATTGTATCTTGTTGTTGTTTTTAAAAATAAGACAGAAAACATAAAGTCAAGAGAATAGGGAGTGAGGAGGATCTAGGCAGAGTTGGGGAGGGGGAAATACAATCTAAGTATAACATGAAATTTTGAAAAAAAATAAATGAAAACATAATAAAATTAAAGGAAAGGCTCAAATTTATAAAGCCAGAGACAAACAAGGGAATATTACAATGGTCATCAAACATTTTCAGAATATTTCAAATGACTACTATATTGAAAAAGTGTGTCTGCTTTGTTCTCCTGTGTCTGGGTTCTGTGACTATGTGGTTAATAGAGAATGGTATAGGTAACACAGCTCCGCTGTCTCCTTGGGTTTTACCAAACGGGAAGCCTCCCGGTTTCTGTCTTTGGGGATTTCTTTGTTTTGGTGTAACCATCCCCTATGCCTTCAGGGTGGCCAGGAACCCACCTTTCCTTGTCACGCCACTCCCATTCAGTATCCTAGACACTTCCCATTCTCTCTCTGCCCACTACCATTGACACACACGCACACACGAGCTGTATATGTTCATTCAACAAAGATAAGGAAAATGTGGTTTTTTTCAGTCATTATCTCAACATGATGATCTCCTTTCTAATGAACTCTTCACCGCAGAAAGATATCCAAAGTAAATTATTTTAAATGGGCAAAATAAACTTTCACAAAATGGTGACAGAATTGTTTCAGGAATAGTTAGATTTATGTGCTACATTTTTTTTGTTTTTTATTAACTATTTTTTGAAGAAATTTATTACGAAAGCATTGCAAATAAAATGTTATTCACAAAAATTAATGACACAGAAAGACTGCAATTCAATGAACTTTTAAATTGCTGTAATGCAGCAGGTACTCCAATTAGAAACTGTGGAGTATTACATGGATCTTATATTCTTACCGTAGAATATCAATTTATGCACTATTCTACTACAGAAACAACAAAATGATCCACTACAGAATCCAAATTACAAAAACGATTAGCAATAAACATGGGTTTGCTAATTCCTTTATGGTATGGCAAGCAGTTCTCTGAACATATGCTCCAGAGTAAAACAGCAGAGTCACTATTTTTCGAGAAACCTCTGAACTGATTTCTGCAATGTAATAACCTGCACTCCAACTAACAAGTGAATAGGGATTCCTTTCTCCATCCTCCCCAGTGTCTGTTTTCCATTTTAATGATAATAGCCGTTTTGACTTTGATGAGGTGGTATATCAGTGTAGCTTTAATTTTCATTTTATGATGCTTAGGTAAAGTGAACACTTTTTAAAAACAGTTATCAGTCTTTGTGTTTCTTTTTTAAAACACTAGTTATTCAGTCCCTTTGCTCATGGGTTGATGCAAATTTCAATGTGGTTTTACAAATTTAAAAACAAGTACTCCTTGTTTCACAGATACATGTCTATACAGTTCTTGAACATACATCAAAGCAAGTGGTTGATCTTAGTTACTTTTGTGAAATTCAGAAGAAAAAACCTAAATTTTCAGAAAGGCTAGAATTTTAGATGAATCTACTCAAACATATCTATAGAAACAGGTGATAGGTGAGAGTTAGATGTTGATGATCACATGCTGTAATATATTTCCAGGCCTCAGTTCAAGCAAACAGAATTAACTCAAACTTCCATCATTTTCTCTACTCAGATTCTCAACAAACTCAATGATACTTCATGCAAGTCTAAGTATGTTCTTTGTGTTTTAATGAGTCTACCAGTGGAAAGCAATAGATTTCTTCCACAAGACTCTCAGAGGCACATTTATTAGTAACCTGGAACCAGGTTCTTTTTGCTCTTGCTCATTGGTAAATGAGTCAAGTTGATGCAATAATTTAAGCATCACATCACCTACGTTTACTCTGCTACGTTATGTAGTTGGGGGTTCTAAGTGAGACTGTGAATGACTTGGGTCAAAATCATGACCAGCTTTCCCTTTACAAATTGTGTATCACAACAGTTTTATACATTTTTTCTATTGTAGCTATTTCAGGATTTTATTGAAGGGATTAAATTTTATCACTTTGTTATTTCAGTCACAACTACATAAGTGGCACCATCAGAAGAAAACGTTAATGTTCAGCACCAGCGTAATTGCTCTCATGCTTCCCGTGTTACATTTGACGGAGAATGTGCTTTATGCCAAACACCAGTGCTGGCCTTTGCATGCATTATATTATCCAATGTGGAGCACTCAGTAAGATGTGTTCTACTGCCATTCTCAGATGCAAAGATTTCCTTGGCGTAAGAATACCTTGTTATATATAAAAATAAAATAATAAAGGAAACTATTGATGCTGTTGCATTATCTCTGCCATGTCTGTTAAGAATTTAACAGAAAAAAAAAAATAAGGCCAAGCAATACAATCACCATAAAACCATTGTGGATGCTACCATTCTATTCTTGGCAAAAGAAAGTTCCTATGCACTTGACATAGGGATACCAGATAAAGCATATAAAATACAAGAAAACCCTTTAAATGTAAGCTTCCAGATGAGCAAATATTTGTGGTGCAATCATGTCCCAAATATGCAATGATATTTAATACAAGTAAAGTTAATCAGTTGCTGTTTTTCTTTATATAAATTTTCACTGGATAATTTCTATTTTATCTGGAAACCTCATTTAATAGAATCTTTGGTAGATAGCATGTTTATATTCTCAGTGCAGATTTAAACCAAATTGTTACCCTGTCATCTTGTTGCTTGAACAAAAGTAGAACTTTCCTGTTCTAGTTTCTCTTCTGTAAACTAGAAGTAACATGGATTTAGAGGAAAATTAGCTAAATTAAGACAGAAGTTTAAACGTTGGCCACTAAGACATTGTAAAGAAATAATAGTTGTTATTTTGGTTTTCATGTAATAAAGAACACTTATCTCAAATTTTAGTTTTTCATGATTCTTTTATTTTTCTCACCAGGTAAGGGATGTGAGTGTAGAAATCATTTTAATGGTCTCTCTGAATATTTTTGGTATGCTAGTTATCAATATTCAGGTCTCTGTGTAATCGAATTTTTATTATTTTTCACACAATATTCTTCATTAAAATCAAACATAAGCCTATTTAAGCTTCTTTTCAAAGTTATGAGTTTCTTTGAGTGGTGGTTGAGTGATATCAGCTAGTAAAGTTTAGTTTCCTTGTTTTCCAGTGACATTTGGGAGGCAGAAGGCATAAAGAATGCTAACTTCACAGACAAAACTAAGTAGACTCTGTCCCATGGGTGCTCTCTCTGCTTCCCCTAAATGCTGTCTTCTGTTCTGGTGACCACTGCATCTTTCAATAGCTTTTCTAAGGTTACTAATTGTCAGGCAATGCCTGTCATCTAAAACAGAACACATGGATGCCTTTTTTTTTATTTTCCTTGTTTAATGTTCCCTACCCTAACCACTGTCTGCTCATCAAGATCAACTCACAATAATAAAATTAATTAACAGTCTTGTTTGTAATTTATACCTAGCTCCCTGCTCTTCCAATATGCTTGAAGCATTCCCTAAGATTCCTGAGGCTCCTTCAATGAACACTTAATACTTACTCCAGTTAGATGCTTCTTTATTTAGTCACATATTCTCACTCCTTTCTCTACAATCTGCTAAAAAGAGTTCTCTGGGAGCAGGAAGAAGGTTTGGTGATTAAGAAAGTTTGTTATTCTTGCAGCACTCCTGGGCTTGGTCCACAGTACCCTCATAGTGGCTTACATTCCATCTATAAATTCCAATTCCAGAAGATCCAATGAATTATTCTGACCTCTGTGGGGAGGAGTCACATATGTGTTGCACATGCATATACGCAGACAAAACACTAATCCACAGAAAGTCAAATAAATCAATCTAAAAACATTTTGGTGTCACTGGAAACAAGATTGTTGCTCCTGGCTCACCTTTTGTTAAATAATAGGATATGCCAGGGTTATTACAACTATCACTCATTTGCCTTTAGAACATCACAGATGTGCTAAATGCTTCCCATATGTTCTTCTCATAATTTTAGAGCACATCTACACAATATGGATTAGTTCCTCATTTTATATAAAAGGGATGTATTAAATAGCTGAAGTAATTTTCCCAGAGACACAGTCCTCCAAGGCAACTGAATAAAAGTTGGATGTTTTCGTACAATCTGCTTTACCTGCACATTCTGATGTTCCAGGAGAGTGCGTCTTAAAGAGAAGTTGGAGCCTAACTTCAGGTTCTGCTGTTGGCTGGCTGTAAACACTGGGTCAATAAAATCCACTGAACTCCTTTCATCTCAGTCCTACATTTACCAAATACCTTCTTCCTATTGAATCCATGCAACATAGCATTAGGAGCAAATGTTGAAAAGAACTGGTGTTAACTTCTTATTGAACTGTGAACCCAGGAAAGATTAGGTTTACTTGCAAAAGTCTGACTGTGGAATACTATATGCCAAGTGTGATATGTTATATGACAGGGGAAAGGTTAGCTGAAGAAAAAGAGGAGTAACAGAAAGCTGTATAGGGATGACCAGGAAGATGGAGAAAACTTGAGCAAGTAATCCAAGTAGAAGTAACTGTGATCTTTGTATTGCGCCCTCTTGACTTGGCTGAAGAATGCCCAGATAGCTGACAAACACTATTGTTCTGTGTGTCTGGAAATCTGTGTAGAAGAGAGAACACCAGAATCAACAGATGAGTGAGCAAATTACCCCACAAATGGAGGAGGAGTGGGCTCTGGTACCATGCATCTTCTTGTATAGGACGCAGATGCAGTGAAGCAGAACAATTGTTGTCTGTTCATGTTGAAAATTTATTCTTCTCCTTCCCTAGAATACTGATGTTCTAGTTCTCAAAGTTTCAGCCTAAGACTACATCAGACCATACCCTTTCCTCCTCCTCCAGATACTGATGTTTAGCAACATCAGTAAACAGATAAGCAAAAATTATTTTTTTCCTCTCTTTCTCCCTTCGTTTTCTGCCACCCCATGCTGTTCTGTTTTACTGTGAAATCTTAACACATATAATATTTTTCCAAATTTGAGATATCAATTTTTGAAATATTGACCCGTATTCAAATCGTAGGTATAACATGAAACCATTACGGCTTTTAAGAGCAGGTAGAAACTCTGGTAGCTTTGTCATGGAGATACTAACACTTTCACTTAATATGAGTACTGTGTGATAGTGAGAAATCATTGTGGTAGCTAGCATTTTTCAACACTCTATTTGAGGATCAAAATAAACAGCCCACAAAGATTCAAATTTAAAACAAGATTAATTAATTATTGATAAATGCATAAGTAAGGTAAGTCAGCATTTGACTCCAGTAACATAACAAGCTAATATATGAAAGCATAAAATGATGGAAGAAATATGTTTGTAAAATTGACTGCAACTGAACGTGGACTAAATTCAAAGGAGGGATAACAGTTCAGAGAATCACGTTTACTGTGTAAGAATAATCTGAATAGGAAGTGGCTAGGTTAGCAGACAGAACACTGGGAGAGTCCAGAAGATCTACGCTGGAGGGAAGCCTGCCATGATGGTGTGTCAAGTTCTAGATATTATTAAGTCATGATTTAGAATGTGATGAGAGAAATATATTCTTATAATTTCCTCCTCTATGTAATAAAATAATAACCATAGCCTTTATGTTGTTCTAAAACTGTTAGAAGATAAACCAGAGACCATCCTTTCCAATTATATGCACAGGTAAAAACTTTCTAAAAAGGATTCTAGAAACACAGGAAATCGTACTAATAAATGAGAAAGGAACTATAACATACAACTTGAAAGGTTTTGTAAAACAATGGAAATGGTCAATACAACGAAGAACAATAGAACACACAGAAGAAAAATCTTTGCCAGCTATAAATCTGACAGAGATCTTGTGTCTACCGTATACAAATAACTCAATAAAACCTAAATATCAAAAAATGATCCAATTAAAAATGGACTATGGAACTGAACAGAAAATTCTCAGGAGAAGCAATACAAATGAATAGAAAAACTAAAAAATATTAATGTTCAGAAATCTTAGCCATTACCCTAGTCAGAACAGTTATGGTCAGAATACACATGACAACAATTGACAAGGATGTAGGGCAAGGAGAACATATGTACATTGTAGTTAGGACTGTAAAATATTTTAGCCACTCTGGAAATCAGCCTGAAGTTTTCTCAAAAATTTAGAAATAAAGCTGCCATCTAAACCAGCAATGCCACTCATGGTAAAACGACACCAAAGACTTGATAGCCTAATACAGAGAAAATTGCCATTCTATTTACAATAGCTAGACAATATAATACAGGTAGATGCCCATCAGGTGACAAATGGATAATGAAAACATGGTTGTCATACACGTGAGGTATTGCTCAGCTGTAGAGAAGAATTAGGTAATTAAATTTGCAGGTTTACGATGTAACTGGAAGAAAACATACCAAGCAAGGTAACCCAGGTTCTAAATAACGACCATGGCATGTTGCCTCTCAGGATTGTCTTGGCTCTCAATACTTGGCTTTGCTTGATTAACACGTATATGTCTGCAAGTTATCATTTGGAAATCGGCCAATGGGGGAGATGTGGTGACTGAGGGAGGCAGAATGCTGGAATGAATGCACAGATGAAATGAAAGCGGCAGTGGAGAACACTGTGGGCAGGTAATGGAGGGATGGGGAAGGAGAAGTGAGGAATCAGGGAGAGCTTAACGGAAATAAAGTGTGCCTACTGAAGGGACAAATGGGAGCCTATGAACTTGTGGTACCAAAAGTAGAGAGTAAGAGAGGATAGCAGAGCATATGTGACATCAAAGGACAAGGGGGATCATGGGATGTAGGTGGATACGGGATGATGGGAGCAGGAACATGAGGTGGCGGTGAATGTGGGCTGGGTTAACGAAAGCTAAGGATGTCAGATGAAGCCATATATATGTGTATACACATATACATATATATCCACCATGTGCTTGTTGGGAATGGAACTCAGGATGCTCGGAAGAGCAGGCAGTGTTCTTCATCGCTAGCCATCTCTCCAACCCATATATGTATATGTATGAACTTGAACAGACATACATTGCATTAGTGAAAAATGATGCTATCAGAAGACATGTAAGCATGTTAGGCATGGGTTACATTCCTACTAATGATTGCTCAGTGAGGGCCTAGGAACCCAAACAGTAAAGGCTATTGCCATTGCCCTTGGTTTATTACTGTAACAACATGGTAAGTACCTATTGCTGAAGACACCACTCAGTTTTGTTAGAGTACTGCTTATGTTGGTACTGGTGGAGGAAGCTTTTTCCGAGTGGCTAGCATTTAAGGTGATATTCAGGGTACTGGGTGAGAGCAAGAGGAAACCTCAATTGCCTTTTCTAATACTGAGTTTTGTACACTACAATATGGTTCTGCTAGGCAAAATAATACCACCGGTGCCATAGACAAGGATATTTATGAAAATAACCAACTGATTTCTTGCTTAGAGTAGGGCCTAATTCACAGGAAGGTGTTTCATATCTGCTACATAGTCAAACCCATGGCTACTAAAGTCATGGGTCCCAAGGGAAAGACCTATTGATATTGTTTTGATAAACGTTCCTGCCGTGTAGCTGTTTTCTAAATATTTGTGTTTATAACCATTGATGAATGCAGTCTCCTACCTTGGCCAGAAAAACTTCTTATCGCGGTGTCAGTGGTTCATGAAGAAACACATTTTTTGCTCAAAATACTGAGAATGAACAACTGTAAGTGCCACAAGAGATGGGGCATTCATATCAACCCTACCCTCGCAGACTCAGGAAACAGTCTGGGAAAGGGGTAGAAAGAAATAAGAGCCAGAGGATAGAGAGGTGAGCTGTGAAATGTTGCTCTATAGACACGACTTGGCTATTGCACTTATGACATCCTAAGAGCTATTGATACCTACACAAGACCTGCACAAAAAAACAAACCGATTAGAATTCCAACATGGAGAGGGCAGAGACTCCTGAGTCCCCATCCTTATCTAGGGAGCTATTGACTCTTGATGGCTGTTGGAAGAAAAACGAAAATCTCTTTACTTTAATAGTGTGGCCACTGGTAGGTTTTCTGTATCCTGGTGGATGACCTCATGCATGTGAGCATATGGGCAGTATTAATTGGATTCAGTGGATTAAAAATAAATGAATAAATAATAGAAGAAGTCCATGCAGTTTCAAGGGAGATATAATAAGAGATGCTGCCAAGAGTTGGAAAGGCAGATATAATCAAGATATATTGCATTTGTGTATGTAATTTTCACAGAATAATTAAACATTGAGTTAACTTCAATAAAAGAGAGAAAAACTGTAAAAGAAAGTAGAGTTGTCCAATGAAAACTTTCAATTCAGGGAAAATCATGTCAGTAATAATGACAGAAAATCTAATGCCAGGGACTTTCCAATCTAGTCTATACTCTATATTTTTAGTTATAGTATTGCTATAGCTTACTATAGTATGAAAATTATTACTTTTATTTCAATAATGAGACCACTGAGGTTCTCATGACATGAATACTTCTCATTATACCTGGACTTATGATTACGTCAGTTTTATCAAAGAAGAGACAGGTTCCATGTTGTAAAAATAATATTCAAATTCAGATATGTTTGCTTTTTAATATAGACCTAGATAATTTAAGATAAACAAAAATAAGTCTGAACATCTTTTCACAAAACCAGGAATTAACAAGGAAACAAAAAGATAGGGCTGAATTGGGGTGGAATTAAGGGACACTTTCCTTTGGAACTATCCTGATCCCAATTGTGAATTCTCGGTAGGATTTTGTCAGAAGGGAGGGAAAAGGGGGGAAGGGGAGTTAGGAAGCTTTTAAGGCAAATTGAATAGAGATATCAAAGCATGCTGCCAATAAATGATCCCATGGACTAACAATAGGTGAGAATTCCATCATAGCTACAGAGGGCAACAAGCTAGGCAGGAGGACTTCACTAGGAGTCACCCAAAATGCCAGATTGAAATCTTTGCTTTTGGTCTGGGTGATAAGCAAGGGGAAACAAAGCATTTGAAGCAGATGGGTGCTCATATTCACCAGCTTGAGGCTATAAAAGGAAGCACAGTGTAAGAATTGACAGACACACAGAAAACAGAAATCTGCTGATCTTCTTGTTTCTTTTTCCAAGACTGACACACGGAGGAGCAAATCTACCACATACAAAGTGCATTAGTGAAAACATCACTGTCTATTCAAACGAGCGTGAAGAAGAAAGATGATATTTATAGTTTGTGATCACACTAGCTGAGAAATAGTTCACTTTTCTGATCTCACAACTTCATTAAAACTATAGCAATTTCCATGTTAACCCACTAGACTTTATGCTAATGGTTCAAATTATGAAAAATAAATTGATCTTTTCCCATGTTTTCGCAGGGGGAAGGTACCTGAGCCTACAATGTGGTCTTAGAAAAGTTTATGAGATGCAGTAATTTATTGAACTATGGCAATAACATGACAAAGTTAAAATATATAAACAGTAATCTAGGGGGTAATTATAATGGTCGTACAGAGATGCTGCTATCTTTGGGAGTTCCTGAAATATAATTAATCAAAGGTAAAAATATGTAGTGTGTTCTCTGGTAACGAGGTCTTCCCTAAGCTCAGGTATAGCCACACATCTTTTGAATACTGACCTACTGATATGGCTTCTCAAAATAACACGAGTCCAGAGGTTAAACAAACTATGGGGAAACTACGTATGATAGATGCAGAAATCATATAAGGACATTAAAAGTTATAAAAACAAAATGCAATCAAGAGACCCATTTAATTTTGATTTGCTGTAAGCTTTCCTAATATATTTGAGCACAGGAGTCATTTTACTCTCTGTACAAGATCTCATAAATCCCACATTTTTAGAATCACACACATTTTCCTTTCTTGTATCCACAGTAATGAGCGTCTTTTTGCTCTTGTCTGCTACTTTTGCACTGACATAGGAACCTCCCTTTGTCACCACCCCTTCTCTTCCAGAGAGCCTTGTTAGTCACTTATTGCCAGAAAGCCCTTCCTTATCTGAAGCAAACAAGCCTGTAACTTCCTGCGCTCCAGCCATACTCTCCTGATTCTTCTGTCCCGTAATCTTTCACCTGGGACCTGGCTCACCTGCAGGAACATGATGGTGTTGCTAAGGCATAGTCTGTATCGTTAGGCTCCCCAGGCTCTTCATTTTGATGCTGAGTTAAGATAACATCTCTTAGGTCATGGATCTGCGATTTCTCACTCTCAATGTCATGCTCAGCTCTGAACCACTCTGTTCTCTGCTACACAGAAATTCATAGAGTAAGAGCAAGACGCGTAGATTCTGGACTCCCAAGTGCAGAGTCCAACTTCAAGTGCACTATTCCGAACATATTAACTATTTGAAAAGATCAGTTCCTTTATTTCTTTAAAAGATAGTGAAATTTTGATCTGAAATTCCGGATATCGGCCTTTGTGAGCTTTGACAATGTAGTGTCTAGCAACTGTTTTCTTGTTACTTCTACTGTCAATATTCCTCTGCAGCCTTAAAGAGTGTTCCATTTATTTCTAAATTACCTGAAAGAATATTAGAAAGAGAAATATAGAAAATTGAACTTTACCAAGTTAGTTTTCTATCCCTTGCTTCCTTTCTTTTCTTTCTTTTTTGGTTTTTCGAGACAGGGTTTCTCTGTAGCATTGGTGCCTGTCCCGGAACTAGCTCTTGTAGACCAGGCTGGCCTCAATCTCCCAGAGATCCGCCTGCCTCTGCCTCCCGAGTGCTGGGATTAAAGGCGTGCACCACCACCGCCCGGCCCTTGCTTCTTTTCTTATGCCAACAAAAGAATGTGCTCAAATTTTTACTGCTATGTGTGGGAAATCACCTTATTCATAATGAATATTTAACCAATGCTAGCTTCCCTCCAAAAAAAATTTTACTGGTGACATTATTAATATTAGAACTACATTTTCATTTATCATTTCTTTATTTGAGCGTTGCATATGGGTGACATCAGAGGACAACTTGCAGGACACGATTCTTTCTGTCACTCTGTGGATCCTGGTGATGTAACTCAGGTTATTAGAGTTGGAAACTACTGCTTGTACCTGTGGAGTGATCTCTCAAGCTCAAGTTCCATCATTTATCTGTTCTCAAGTTCTATCTATTATCTCCCTCAAGGTCTCTTGCAGATATTTAAGGTTATGTTGATCATATCAATAAAGCTTGCTGGTCAACCTGACCAATGTGAACAGTGAAAAGAATGAAGCATAAGATTTACCATCGTACATGGACTTGAACTCTGACTTTGGCTCATTGCTCAACTAAGAAATTATAGCCAAGTTATTGGACATCTCAAAATTCAGTTTCTTACCTTTAACGTATTCAGAATGCAGCATCTACTATGTACTATTACTGAACATATTGAATAAAATCCACGAAGAACTAGTTAGTAGTGTGCTAATGCTATGCTTATTGAACTAGTTAGTTAGTAGTGTGCTAATTTATGCTTATTGAACTAGTTAGCAGTGTACTAATGCTATGTTTGTTGAACTAGTGAATTAGCAGTGTGCTAATGCTATGCTTACTGAACTAGTTAGCAGTGTGCTAATGCTATGCTTACTGAACTAGTTAGTTAGCAGTGTGCTAATGCTATGCTTACTGAACTAGTTAGTTAGCAGTGTGCTAATGCTATGTTTATTGAACTAGTGAATTAGCAGTGTGCTAATGCTATCTTTATTGAACTAGTGAATTAACAGTGTGCTAATGCTATGCTTATTGAACTAGTTAGTTAGTAGTGTGCTAATGCTATGCTTATGGAACATTTCAGCAGCAGCAGCACTTGGAAAGTGTAATTAGTAGATAACACAACAAAAATAGAGTTTACAATTACTGGTCAAGATTAATACGAAAGAAATCAGCAGTGTCCTCCTAGATGCTAACAAGATTTCCCAGCATTGATTTTACCTCTGCCCTGTGGGCATATATAGAGCTAGATTGAAGAGTAACAGGGACCCTGCAAACAGAAGCAGATGACATTTGCCAGGCTTCATGGGTTCATGCCACCCAGTTGCCAATTCACAGTCTGGTAGCCAGGCTGTTCATTCCCATTGAGCTTGGCAGAAGAACAAAGACAATATGAGCTGGACGAGGCAGAGAATTAGAGTCTAAATCTTGGAATCAAGTCAAAGGTAGCCTGCTACTCTCCCCCCTTGAATTGAGCTATGTGCTTTTCTGACATGATGTTTGTGTCCTAACACAGACATCTTTCCTTTGAGTCTAGATGTGGCAGACCCTTCCCATCAGAGGGATGGACGATTACAACTATAGCTTAGTCTTTCCAACCTCTCTGCTAAGTCCTTGACCCGTCAATCTCGCTAGTGTGCCCCATTCCACATTGATTTTCCTCAGTTTTCTTTGTTTAATACTCAACCATTTTTAGTCAATTATATCACGTCTATATCAATTATCCTAGGTTATAAAATCTCATATCATGTCAACAGCTATTCTACTAGCACATTTCCTGATCTCCAAACTTCCCCATGAATATGAATATTTAAAGTGACTAAGAGTTGCTTCACTTCTAAAGGATTACTGCTTGGAAAAACAGCAAAAGAGTCAGGGGCAAGGGTATGTAATAACTCAGTAAGAGACACCTTGCTTGGCATACAAAAGACCCTAGATCTCATTACTGCATAAAAATAAATTAATGATAAAAAATAAATATGAAATGTTTACTCTGCTGCTTTTGAAAACTGTTATGGGTAAGCTCAGTTCAGTCACACTCCCTGTAAGCTTTCTTATCTCCATACCTCACTTTTTTTTAGCATTATTAAGACATTATTAAGCCTTATAAGGAACATTCCTTTAAAGCAACCAATTAAGGGATGTGTTGGGAAGAGGGTCCAGGGCGGGTGGAAGGGATAAATAAGCGCAGGAAGGGAAGTAAGTGTGATCGATGTACATTATATATAATGCACAAAATTGTCAAAGAAAAAGATTACTGAAAAGCCATCCAATTCATGTTAGTCCAGTCACAGCTTGGAAGATCATCCCTACCAGCACATTTAGGATGCTTTTATTACCCCAGAAAAGAATCCTCGCCAGTACTCGCTCCATCTCCTCCCCTCCACTAAACAGTGGAGGTGTGCTGCAGTTCATCGGAAGCATTAGTGTACGAATACTATCTGGAATGCATTTTCAGAAGTATACATCTGAGGGACCTGTTCCACAGCTCGTTCCGACAGCATGGAAGTGTGGTGCAGCCACCTAGCTCTTCTTTCCCATTTTATGTGGGACAAGTTTGAAGCAGGAGATTTGGTGCTGGTATACAGTTATTGTTAGTAGACTGTGGTTCGAAGTGGCAGAAACTGGAATCTTGGCTCACTTATCGGAAAGTTGCTGAGTGATTTCCCAGCATCAGTTTCTTCAGGTACACTATGGGGCAGAAAGTAGCCACTTCATATGGAAACCATAAGGGCACAATAGTAAGCCGTAGTATGTAACAGAGCTGGCTGTAGCTAATTCTGCCCGTACCCCTGCTCCAGACACTAAACTCATAGGAGTCTGGGAGAGAAACCGGCTTTCCGACTAGCGTGAGATGACTCTGCTTTGTCTCATGGTTTCCTTTGAACTGAATCTCACCTCCTCTCATAAAGTCCTCATTGTGAGCATCCTGCTCCATCCACAAAAATTTCAAAACACTCATTTGGGTGAACTAGTTGCAGCTGCAACCCCACCAGCAGGAGCAGGTACTATCTATGCCCAGTGCTGATTAGCATCCCCGCAACTCATTATTCTGATCAGCCAGAAGCAATTTACAATCATCTTTAAGCAAGTGTGCATCATTTTCATAATTGACTTGCAGGCGCTTTGACACAACAACTGTAGCTGTCAATCACTGTCAACGGATAAAGAAGGAGGCCTTCTGAAGAGAAAAGCAAAGATACAGCTCCAGGCCGCAGAGACAGCGGCTTGAAGGTGGAGTCGTCTGGCTTGCATCCTGCTCCCTGTTGTCATCTCCAGGCCTTGTGCAAGGGCCCTCCTATGGAGGAGAACAGGTCAAGAGACAAGGCAGAACTGAACGATGCCAGAGTCTGCCTGCAGGAAACTTGATGTGTGCCACCCGAGGCGTGGCAAGGACTTTTAATACTTGATTTTAATCCCGAATGATTATTCCTTTCTCTTTGCTAATTACAGTGAGAAAGAACTGGGCTCACAGTTTCTTCCTCACAAGGGATTATACATTTTATACAACCCCAGAGATAATAGGTAGCTTCTAGACAGATAGGTAATGCATAAATCTACAAAACAAACATCTGTAACAGGAAAAGTTAATATTTAAAATATGTACATTTGATATATATATTTATTTATGGTTACCAGTGAGAACGCTCTTCAATTTTAGGGTCTATGATACCTGATAAGGCAAAATATTCAAGCATTCACTTGGAGTTGAAGAATATTTCCAGATAACTGTGGGGAATCATTTGGGTCTGGGTCTGTGTGGACAGGGCACAACACAGAGTCTGTCACCAAGAAAGACAGCCTGTACCCAGGAATCTGTGTCTCACGTGGATCTGAAGGACAAGGAAGCCAGGAGGTTCACAAAGCACTGAGCTATAGGAATGAGGCACGTGTCAAAGTAGGGAGGATGACAAGGGCACATTCTCTCTCCCCCTCCCACTCTCTCCCTCCTCTCTCTCTCTCTCTCTCTCTCTCTCTCTCTCTCTCTCTCTCTCTCTCTCTCTCTCTCCCTCTGCTTTTTCTGTGTTGTAAATACTGAATGTCCCACTGTTTTCCATAGAGCAAGTTGCTGGTTATATTTGCAGAGTCTCGCCGCATGCTAGGCACTGTTAGATGATAGTATGTATGATGAATGTTGGATGCCGACTGCAAGCATCATGCTTCATTTTTGTCATTTACCCTAAGGGGCAAGTGTAATGCTTTACAGTCACATGTCCTCATTGCCTATGTGCAAATGTGAAAAAATAAACAAAATTCCTGAAACGGAGAGCATTAAATACCATTTACATGCATATCTCCTCTTTCCATCTCTAGCCACCATTTATCAGATATGAATGAACTCTGCTTAAATCTCCTAATATCTGGGAAAAGCAAAGACAGAAGCCCATTTTATTATACTTCTTGATGACTCTGCTCAGTGATGGATGCTCGTATCCCATGTTCTCTTATTGGTGACATGTCATTGAATCTACTGCATTCTGTAGTTTGCTGAATGCCCTCTCTTGAGCTTTCAGTGATGCGCACTTCCATATGTCTGTGAACATATGCAACTACTGAAGATCACTTAAAATACTGGAAACATCTGCCAGTATGTGGTAGCACAAACCTTTAATCCCAGGACTTGGGATCAGAAGCAGTTTGATCTCTATGAGGTCGAGCCTAGCCTACTCTACAAGAACTAGTTCCAGGACAGCCAGGGCTGTTATACAGAGAAATGCTGTTTCAAAAAATTAACTAACTAACTAACTAACTAAATAAATAAATAAATAAATAAATAAATAAATAGGAAAAATACTGGAAACATCAAGCTTGCCAAATGTTACATAAGTATTGAAAAAATTAAAGCTATGATTTATGTAAGGAAATAATGGATTTTCATTTGTTGTTATTTCTTCTTTATTGAACTGAGTAGTACATAGGTGTGGAAATTCTGGATCTATCCTCATGGTTTCCATTCTTTCCATTTCCCTCTTCCTACTGTTACTGGAAATATACTTAACTCATTCTTTGAGACCATTAATTCGCTGTTTCTTCAAACCAAGTTTACTATTTAGTCACCTGTTAGCTTTGTCATTCTTTTATTTCTTGTGTCTCTGTATATCTTCTAGATGCACACTTTTCACTCTGTGCTAATTATTCCGGTGTTAAGAATACAAGTCATATTCTCCATGCATATGATGATAAACACGTTTATGCTTTCATTGGCATTTTCTCTGCCACAGTTGATTCCTGTGGGTTTTCTATTGTGTATTTTCTTTGTATAGCTCAGGATTTTCTCTTTGCCTTTAAACTTGTCAACCTTTTCAACTGTTCAGGTTTCCATGTTGAATCACACACTTCTGGTGTGTGTGTGTGTGTGTGTGTGTGTGTGTGTGTGTGTGTGTGTGTGTGATGTGCATGTGTGGACATTCTGATGCCAGGGCATGCATGTGGATGTCAGAGAACAGCTTCGGGGTTAGGCATTCCCATTTACCTTGACCTTGGATCCATACCCTGAAGTCAGGTTCCCAAATAAATGAGTTCATCGCCAGAGCCATCATTCTCTAGTCTCTGCCACACATTATTTTTCTAATTCCCATCTCTGCTTTTAGTGTCCAAAGCCATGGAACAAATCTATATTTATAGTCCATTTTCCTACCTTCAACCTCTTTCATTCTCTACTGCCCCCCCCCAGTATCAATGACCTCATCTTGATAAGGAGAATGAACCACTTTGTTCGCATCTTGTTTGGTCTCTCTGCATGCTACTAACTGGTGGTGACACTCATCTTTATGTTGTAGTCATGGTCTTCTGTTGGTGCTCTGAAGGAGCCTTCTTTTCCATCATATACGCATGCTTAGACTCAGTTTCTCAGCAGGCATATACAGGGGCTGCTCAGAGTTTTATCTTTATCTCACTCTGTATTTTACCTGAAGAACCTAAATGCTAAGCCTAATTTTGATACTCCAGAATACTGATAAATTTTGGGATGCTATAGCCAAAGAAGACCAGACCAGAAAGAGGAACACGGGATGTACTAACTCATAATTGGTTTCTAGCCATAAATAAAGGACATTGAGCCTATAATTCGTGAACATAGAGAAGCAAAATAAGAAGGTGAACCCAAAGAAAAACATATAGTCATCCTCCTGAATATTAACCTTCATCAGGTGATGAAAGGAGATAGAGACAGAGTTCCACATTGGAGCACCAGACAGAAATCTCAAGGTCCAAATCAGGAGCAGAAGGAGAGAGAGCACGAGCAAGGAACTCAGGACCGCGAGGGGTGCAGTGCACCCACACACTGAGACAATGGGGATGTTCTATCGGGAACTCACCAAGGCCAGCTGGCCTGGGTCTGAAAAAGCATGGGATAAAACCGGACTCGCTGAACATAGCAGACAGTGAGGACTACTGAGAACTCAAGAACAATGGCACTGGGTTTTGATCCTACTGCACGTACTGGCTTTGTGGGAGCCTAGGCTGTTTGGATGTTCACCTTACTAGACCTGGAAGGAGGTGGGAGGTCCTTGGACTCCCCACAGGGCAGGGAACCCTGACTGCTCTTCGGGGCTGATGAGAGAGGGGGAGTTGAATGGGGGAGGGGGAGGAGACAGAAATCTTTAATAAATAAATAAATTTAAAAGAAAAGACTTCTCTTAACAAGCTCTAGACTGACCAAGTTCCCAGGTTATGACATTGTACAGCCATCTGGATATAAAAAGTTGTTTACTGACAACTTCCATTTTCTTATGCCTCAAATATAAGACCACACTAATTTTATCTGAATAATTACACCATCTTCAAATGTATAACTTAAATCTTACCTCATATGCTAGTGGTCTTAGGAGAAGACATTTTGGTGAAGCCTTTGGTCTCACAAGATCTCAGAGAACATGTTTCCTGTGTGAGGACACAGCCTGAGGCTCTGCAGGTGAATGAGGAAACAGGTCCTCACTGACACCAATGTGTTAATCCATTCACTTTGGATTTCGCAGGTTCCACAACCTCGGAAGTGAGATGGACAGCAGGAAACCATAAGAGAAAAGCCAGCAAAGCAGGAGGGAACGAGCCTTTCTCCCAATCCCTGCTTTCTGATGGCACAACCATACAGAAGCAGGAAAGAAAAGCACCCTGCAATTAAAGCTTGCGCAGACAAGCTTCCACATGCAGAGAGAAGCGAGGAAAGTGGATCCCAAGGAATAAATGAAAATCCTCAGCAACGACTTAGAATTCCTTCACCTAGAAGACTGTGCACTCATTTGTGGACTTGTTCATTACCTTGCCCTTAGTTCATCTATAGAAGACTGTTTCTCTTTCCTCTACTCTTTCTAAGCAAGGTTTTCGTGTATGAAAAACAATGTTTAATATGAATAACTGCCAGAGAAATGCAAATTAAAATAATAATGAGATATCTCATAACTGTTATGAGGTAATTAGGAAGAGAACAGGGAAGCAGCTGTGGGCAGAGATTTGGAGAAGAATTCCTGTCTTCCATTGGTATTAATGAAAATGGATGTAGTTGTAATGGAAAAATGGTATGAAGAGTGCTCATAACACTGACATTAAAATTCTCACATGATCAAACAATCCTATGATTTGGTATATGTCCATGGTATATAACTGAATTCAGTATGCTTCTGTCACATCCATAACTCTATGTTGGTTATGGCAACATTAAAAAACAGCCTGGCTCTGGATCACATGGGTGATACACGGGTGAATAATGAATATATGTCAAACGCGCATTGATGAGATACAACTTAACTTTTAATGAGAAACAATGTTTGCCATTTGTGACAACATGCCTGAATCTGGCCACTGCCACAGGCCTTGCCTGAAACGAAACAAGGACGGTAAGACAAACACTGCATGACTTCACTCATCAAGAGTCTCCAAGTTCTATCATTTTAGAGATTGTGATGAATGAGAAGGACTAGGTCAAAGTATGTAATATTTGAATTTCTCTGAGGGGTCAGATGATGTGTATTCGAGGCAATGACTGAGTTTATTAGTTTGATTCAATTATTTCACACTCGTGTGTAGCACCACATTGTCCTCTCTACCCACAAATACCTGGTTAACGAGCACATGTCTAATAAAGGGGCTCTGAAGGAAAACTTTGGGGTGATGGGAACCTGGTGTGTTCCCTATGTACAACAAATTAAGTTCCAAGTCTTCTTTGGTCTATCTGGTCTCAATGTTTGAGATTACGCTGACTACACTGCACTATTGGATCTATTCTAAAGCCATTTCTGAGTCTCTGCTTCCTAAAATAGGTGTCAGACGCCGATGGCATAGCTACCATTTATGAAATGATTCTTACGGTTCACAGTCTATGATACATGGCACTAACGCAAGTTAGAGGAGCAACGGGGCTGGAAGAAGGTTTGGTTCTTATAGTTCCTATGTGTGAGCATTAGGACTTACGTTATGATTCTCACACTCAAGAGTGGTGGTGCACGCTGGGCACCACATCCTTGGGTGAGGTGGGCATAGATTGTCAGTCTGTCCAATCACCAAGCTCTAGTTTAGTGAGAGACCCCAAAAAACAGGGTGGAAAATAATGAAAGAAGAAACTATAATAAAATAATTATTAAAAAGATATATCAGAGTATGATATATGGCTCAGAGGTTAAAACCACTGGCTGCTCTTCCAAAGGTCCTGAGTTCAATGACAACCACCACATGGTGGCTCACAACTGTCTGTAATGAGATCTGGTAGCCTCTTTTGGTGTGCAGACATTCATGTAGGCAGAACACTGTATACATAATAAATAATGAAAGATACGTAAATATCTGCATTATATTCATACACACAATCAAAGGGAAATATGTTAACTAATGACTTTTTGCAACTTTCAGATAAGTAGGTGACCCTTGATTAATGCACACCTTTAATGACTCATTGCTAAGACCACCGATTTTACAGTGTGACTTTATCCTTTCTATCTAGAAGTGAAGACATCCGTCTAGTCTGAATCTTACTTTCAGAAACAGAATGGTGCATAAATGTGGCTGCGAGTACTCTAGCCTCCAATCATCCCTGAGGACCTTCCTTTGGAATGCAATTTCAGCATCCCAAATTGCGGAAGTCAGGTGAATCTCACTGACAGACTCGGAGCTGTGCTGCATCAAAAAATAAAAGTGAATGGCAGACCTATCTCAACGCCAAGACTGACAGTGAACGTAATATGCACGGGGGAAACAGTTCCATTATCAATGACCAGAGAGGCCCCAATCTGCCAGCACTGGCGTCCTTGAGTTTCTAACGTCCTCTTCCAGTGGCGGCCCACTCCTTCCCTTCAAGTGCTCTTTGTTAATAACCAGAGTCTGCCTCAAGCACTATCCCCATAGAGTTGCCTAATGCCTTGCTCCAGGTCACAAAAACCTGGAAATCTGGTGGGGGCCTGCCACACACCAATATTCTCCTATGATATTGTGGAGATACTTTGACACACGTCTCCCTCTCTTCCTGGTTCCAGGAATCATCAGTAAAGTTGAGTTGGGTTCATCCGAGACTTTACTGTCTAGCTGTTGTTACAAAAATTGCACGCACATTCCCCCCCCCCCCCCCCCCACGGGAGCCCATGAATCACGCCTGCAACTGGCCAGATGACCGGAAGAAGTGAAAGCAATGGTAAATTATCGCTATGTTAAGTCATCATACTTTGTAGTAGTGTTCACAGAACAAAGGCTGATTCAGATATGGTTTCTAACTTTACACGTTTTACAAGGCAGGAAATACTTAGTTTCACATCCAGTGGCCTAGCTAGAATTTAAACGGAGTGCTGGAGGAATCCAGATTCCATGCTGGAGTGGAAAGTGACACACTGCCTTACTGAATCTGTTTCATATTTTGTAAATGATTTTTAAACATTTCGAAGAGTCAAGCACATTGTCCAGAGTCTTTTATTTTCTACTACTGACATCCCATTTAGAAAATATTTATCCTGCCACAAGCTTCTAGGCCTAACACAGAGCATGCAATTTTGTCTGAAGATTTAACAATGCAGCCACCACTCTCTGTGTTGCCTATGCCAGCCCTAAGTTCCAGGTGGCATCCGACTGTAGTACAACCAATCGTGTTTGTCAAACACTGGCCTGCTGGCTGGGTTTGAGATCTAGCCTGGATCTGCATAGCACAGGAGCTAAAAGTAGATTTAATAGTTTTAAATATTTGAAAAAGAAAATCAAGAAAAGCAATGTTATAGCACGGAATATGAAAATCTCAAGAAATTAAAATTTTACGATCTATAAACATATTTGTTAGATCAGGTTCAAACCCATTATTTTATGTGGTGCCCTTGGCAGGTTTACCACTGCATGAGAGCTGATCAGTTGTGGCAGCAAGAACTGATATCCCAGCATGCCCTGTTGCCTAGAAGTATCTGCTCAACTTTCAGGAAGGCCACTGTAATCTTCCTTACTTGTGGAATCTACACTGGCTCCATCCTCAACTCATTTAATCCCTATAGATCACAGTGACTCCCTCTTAATTGACATTCAGGTAGGATAGCCCAAGCCACTTGGGGGCACAGAGGTACAAATCTACACACAGACCTCAAGGTGAAAACTCTGGTTCACCTTTTGTTTTCCCCTCACACTATTTCAGTTTCCTAAGTTGTCAAAATGGAAACAATAGTTTGCTTTAGGGTTCTTATGAAGAAAATACAAGATCACAGTGGTATTTGAATGCATGGAAGGCTTTATTGTGTTTATTAAGGATACAGTAAATAGAACCAAGCTTTAAGCAAATTAACCTGACAGCAAAAGGCAGTTTGGCTTTAAATTGGATAGGATTGGGCACCCTTATTTAAAGAGCACATACTTTTTATTAGAAATTCTGCCTGATGTCAGGGACACACTGCTCAATTTAAACGTTTTATTCAGAGGAAGCACCCCTCAAACTGTCTCTCGGGCATCCCAAGACACTGGATCTCTTAATTTATTGGCAATATGCTAAAGAAGCAGCAGCTGCAATGTGGAGACAGTTATAATTTGGTTGTATGTACTGTGGTCAAGGTAACAGCATAAGACATGGATTCTATGAAGAAGCATCAATGGTATTCTACAGTCTCAAACACCAGAGTATGCCCCCATTGATGGAACTGAAATATGCAAAAGAGGCAAGGAAAGGGGGGGGGAGATCAGTGAGCTTACTTTTATTCATATGGAATTGCAAAGATGCTGGCTCCTCTCAGTGGCGAATTCAGAGTTATTTTGTAATGGGGATCACCCTAGGTAGTAATATATATAATTGAAGCCCACTCACAGAGTTCAGGGAAAGATAGCATGCACTTTTTGGTTATTCAGCAACAATATAATCTGGATCATATGTTTGTGTATCCACTGCGCATTAGCAGAACTACAGAAAGGCATGCGTGTTTATGTTTAGTGTTTACCCTCCATCAGCAGTTTAAAAAATTACTACCCTGCGTCGACTCTATTAATGACAGTCTGAATTTGGAACGCTTGATAAGTTGTTTACAAGGAAGTTCAGAAGGAGAAATCAGCGAGTGTTTGCTGAATACTGTGAAAACATTTTTTTTTCCTCAGGATGTGTTTCTGGAAACGGCAATTAGTCAGTGTAGGAAAACTGGTGTGTCTTTACACATTAAATCATGCTAAAACAAACAGCCCGGCCAAGTCAGCGTAGCTTCTCAGACAAATAAACGCAATTATAGTGAAAAACAAAACTGTCTCACACAATTCCTGTTTGTTGCCCATGAATTCTCATTAGAGTTCTCGGGATGAGCCCAGAAAGAATCTTCAGTGTTTGCATTTTTACATAAAAAGAATAGTAAGGAACAGGGAGAGGAAGGGCTTACAGACTCAAAGGCAAATAGATTGAAAAGTAGCCTGGAGTTTTCATAGCTTCTTCCTGAAAACTCTATCCTATGCTTGGGAAGATTGTGTTTCCTTTCTGACTTCTCAAGAAGTTTCTGTGCATCAGCTCTCACCTTGCCAGTGAAATGGTACAGTAGAATACGATTCAAGTAGTTTCATCACAATAATTTGTGGGTTGCTTCTGTGTCAACCAAAATTCTCCCTTCCATAACAATTGGAACATCTATGAAGGAGCCAATGCCATTTTAAGTAAACTAAGTTCCTCCTCCCCAGATTTTTCAATGAAAAAGGTGACCTAAACTGATTATGTACTGGGCCACCTACAAAGTTTGCTTTGAGGATGGAGACGCCACTCAAATTTACATTAGTCACAAAGAACTTAAAGAACTCCAGGAACATATATCAACAAAGCCCTGCTCTTACCTATCAGATGTGCTCCAGAAAGTTGGCAGTAACACTTAACCCATAAATTGAGTAACCAGGGAGGTAAGGAAGGTCTGGATGAAGTTGTTGATCAAGTCTTTGGCATCAAATACAAGTCATTATGTGACCAGATATGTCTCTCCAACTTGCAACAGAAACATTTATTTTCCTTTCCTTTTTTTTTTTTTCTGAGACAGGGTTTCTTTTTAGTTTGGGGGTCTGTCCTAGAACTACTAGGTCTTGTAGACCAGTCTGGCCTCAGACTCACAGAGATCCACCTGCCTCTGCCTCCCAAGTGCTGGAACAACTGCCAGGCTAATAGAAACATTTCTAATTCATGGTAAATCACCTCAAAGCATACTCAACTAATGGATTCTATGGTATTATGAGGTCATTTACAATGTTCATATTCAAGAATCACCTACTCAAGAAAAATTACAGAAAACGTCTTCTAATATTTAAAGTACTCAAAATTATTATTTGTTGGGCTCCTGTATTTAATCATTATTTTCTAGAGGAACTATCTAAAGCTTTAATTACTACTTGGTATAAAAATAGAATTGATAATATTAACTTAATCCAACAGTGTCTACTGCATACTTTATAGGCTGGAAAGACTAGTCTCTCAGTCCATGATGGCTCAGAAATGTTCATTCTCTGCTGAAGATTTTGGGGATTCCCAGAGAGATGCTGATGTTTAGTTAATATTGGAAAGATGAAGAATTTGGGTCCTGGCATTAAAGCGAGACAGCCATGATAGCAACAGCAGGACAAACACATATACCAGAAAAAGGCAAAGGTACGCAAAGCAACACTGCCTTCCTTTGGATATCTTTATGTCTAGGCCATTACAGAAAGATACTGCCCACTGAGAAGTCTTCCCAGAACTGTCCAGATGCTTAGCTCTTAGGTCTAGATGTAATTAAATCGAAGGGTTACCCTTAGTAACCACATCCTTAGCTATTCCTGGCTGCATGCAGGTGACAGAGGAAGTTTGGACATCCCTGATGGAAATGAACACTAGAAATCAAAAGAGAGTACTTACTTCTCCATGTTGGCACTTATAAAAAAATCAAGTGTAGAGCTAAACGTTATGCAAACACTTTCTAGATACCTTGTTTTGAGAAGCATGCTGATTTTTTGATACTTCACAGTGATTAAACATCTAGGAATTTTAGGGCTGGGGAAACAGAGCAACTGTTGAGAGTAGACACTGTTGTGGCGCTCACAACCCCTTGCCACTGGAACGTCAGGGGATTCATCATCCCCCTTCTGACCTCTGCAAGCACCTGCACCCAAATCTTCACATCCACAGAGCCATCTTTCCATCGCTGATATTTTCTATTGTTATAAGGAAATGGCTTTAGCTATTTTAAAAATTCAAAGAGAAATGATCTAACTTCTCCACTCCTTAATATCCCTCACCATGCCAAACAGCACCTCATCACATAGATGAATTAAATAATTATTTATTACTATCCATCCTTATTAATTAGAGATTTGTGGTGCTATCAGGAAGGGTGATGTCTCATTCCAACATCTTCCCAGGGCTTTGCACACTGATACATACAAGAGTCTCATTAAGGACACATTAAGCATGTTACACAAGCTTGGTGTTATTCTTGGAGTCCAAAGTTTAAGATCAGCTTGCCATGGAGCTAAGTCTTCAAAAAAAAATCAAACTTTTCATCCTTCCAACAAACCCGAATATGGAGTAGCAACATTAAAATAGTTGCAATTACTTTATAGAGACACGAGCATGTACCAAGGCATACCTGGGCAGGTCAGATGGCAGTTTGTAAAACTAAGTTTACTCCTTCCACCCATGTGGGTTCCAATTATTGAATGCAGGCAGTCAAGTTCAGCAGAAAGTGCCTTTACCTGTTGAACGTTCCGGCCACCCTGCTAGCTACATTTTAGATAATTAGTAAGTAGCCATATATTGTTAATGAGAACTATATTGGACCACTAATATTTATACAACATGTCTATAATAGTTTATAAATATTCTTCATAAAATAAATCAGGATTGGTGTCACGTAAAAGTTAGTTTTTCAGACTATTGTATTTTAAGTTTGGAACATAATTTTCACACTTACATAAAAATTCAAATATTACTTTAGGTATCTGAGCACAACTTTTATTACAATAAAGACTGTTACTTCTTAAGCACACAAAGAAGTTAAGATTATTCTGGAACAAATATCCACTCAGCAATCAATAGTATTACCTTTCCACTAAAGATTTAATTTAGTTTTATACTCATTATGTAAACCTATTTCTTGATATAAATGAATCCAGTTTGAATAGTCTTAATTGTCTCACACCAATTTACATGGGCTGTGGAGAAACTTTCTACATATGATTTATAATCAGTGGGTTTTAGAATTTGTAATACATCTTTCTTTATTATAGAAATCCCATTAATTATTGCATAAGTTATTATCATGGCTTCAATAAAATTTTCTATTATTTTCTTGTCTTTCAGCAGCTGTATTGAATTGTCAGGAAGCAGGTGCTTGGGATACAGGGACATACTTATCCCTATCCCTTCTGCTACTCCATACAAATTGCCACAGATCAGAAAATTAACAGTGAGAAAATATGCATTTGACTCCCCATTTTGAGGACAAAGAAGTTCAAGAACATGGCAATGGTCAAGGTCTTCAGGTAGAGTCATAACTTTTTGGAAAGCCAAGGAAGCCCATGACAACAAACAAAATTAAGGAAAAAGCACATATTTGATCAAAACCCACTGCCATAAACTTTAATAATCCATCCTCGAGGACAGAGAACTTTTGGCCTCATCACCATTTAAGGATTTGAGTTTCTATTATCATTCTGATAACAAGTAAATTTCAGCAAGTTTTACCTCATTTTAACTCTTCTGCATGAGAAGCCATTCTTATTTGCCCACTAGCTGGTAAAATCACTAGTGCCTGTGTCCCTCTATGTCTTGTGCTAATTCCACTCTGAAATTTGTCTCTTTACATTTCATTAGTCTCTGTGTCTATCTGCCCTAATAGATTGGGGGATTCTACAGCAATAAAGTCTGTTGAAAGTTACATCAATATTTAATTGCCCCAAAGACCAAGAAAAGTATATTCAGTCAATCCCTCTCCATCAACGGAAGTGCAGAATTGCAAGGCAGAGAGAAGAACAGTGCTCTGACTGGGGTTGTAGCATGGGAAATCATCCTGCAAAAGCCACAGGGAGAAATCCTGGGCTTTGGGGTGACTCAGCCAAATACAAAAGGCCAAAGTTATTGTGATTTACATATTTCCGTTTTGAGACGTCTTCCAACCCTTCAACCCATATGGTTTTGGTAATTATTTTTAAATGGAAATTCAGATAGCAGCAGGCAGTAAGTATTTGAGTTAGGATTTCATATGGAGAAGCTCGGTGGGGTACTTGGCAAGCCTTATTTTCTCCTCCACAAAAAAACAAAGGGGAAAGCTGGCATTTTAGATCTTAATCGTAGGCACTCTACTCCTTTGTGGAAATGACTGCGGGCTACGCACTTTCTTCCCCCACGGTCGTCTTGATTACACACATATTGCAAACTCTTGTCAGGGGTTCAGAGTGGGTTTACATGTAAATAACCACAGGTTATTACAGTACACGACTCCTGAAGAGATAGCCATTTGGGCCAGAAGACTGACAACCTCTGAAAAGTGGCTCTCCACTAATAGCACAACGCGTGACAAATTTTCCCAAGTAGGGATTCAATGCTACATCAAATGTGATAGTTCCCAAAACTAACTCACAGTTTCCATGAACTTAAAGAAAACAAACTTTAGAGTAGCGTAATAATTTTATAATTAATATATCTTATTTGTATTTGGATGATCGGTGTGTGTGTGTGTGTGTGTGTGTGTGTGTGTGTGTGTGTGTGTGTATGTGTGTGTGACCTCAGTTGAGGGTGGTAGCCCAGGCTCTGATCAACTGGCAATGTAGCGTACTGAATTCATGATCTTCCTGCTTCAGTATTTTTAGTACTGGAATCATAAATCTACTAACATGCCCAGCTAAGAAGAGTTATTTTAAAATAATGGGTTTTTTTCTAAAATATACCAGAGTGTATAGCAAGTTTCTATTGTCTTACTGTCCTAAGAAACACAGAAAACTAGGAACCATTGTAATGAGAATTTTTAAAAAAAAAGGGTCTTAAGAATCCTATCAGCACAAAATCTGATGGCTGCTTGGCCACTTACTGAGTGATGGACTTGGACAGCTCACCTAGCTTTAGTTTGTTGAGATTTCTAACAGTTAATGCTCAGTGAACAATGGCAATGGGAAAGGTTAAATAATATTACATGCATGAAACATTTTGAAATTTATTTTCCTTCCTTTTTTTCCCCCTTTTCTATGACACTAGTGGCTTCATCCTTTGGTTATCAGAAAATCTGGCCGTGTTTTCCGCAGGCCCTCAAATGTGTTCCAGCTGCCCGGTATCCAGACGGGCAGCGTGAGTCAGCACTCACTGAACGAATGTGCTTAGAGAACCAGTTTCATGGTTCCAGCACCGGTGACTGCCTTATGGATCACCATTCCTTTTATATGTCATCTGTAAGTGCACGGATGAGTCTTTCTCCTTCTCTTTTTCCATATCTGTGATTACTTTGTTATTATTATTTTTAACATCCAGACCAACGTTTCCCCTCCCTTATCTCCCCCAGTTCCCCCACCCCAAACTCCCCTCTCCCCCAATCCACAGAATTTTCTGAGCCCCCAATGCTGTTTGGCTGTAGGTATCTGTATCTGTTTCTTTCCTTTGCTGGATGAAGCCTTTCTGATGGCAACTGCACTAGGTATGGATCTATGAGCACAGCAGAAGGTCATCAGGAATCACTTCACTGATTTTACTTTTAAAATCATTGCAGGAAGGCTGATGACTGTGTCAGTATGGAGGACCCTTAAATGATGGTAATTGGTGCAGGAGAAAGGAAAACAGGCATATTGTGCCTGCCATGTTGCAGTTCTCTCTTACAGGGAAGAGGCCATCTTGAATTCCAGCTAGTGTATGGGAAGCCTTACTAAATGCAAGCATGTTGTGGGAATCAGTATTACTAAGTAATAACACAAGCTCCCCCTGAAGAAAGCAAGGAAGGGTCTCTGGATACCTGGCAGAGTGGAAGAAGGAGAGGAAGAACCATTGAGGGATCGGCAGGAAGACACCAATGAAACATCTTTATCTCACGTAAATGAATGAAACGAGGAGCATTTGAAGATCCTTTAGTCTCGGGTTAAGCACTTGCTGCTCCCGCCCACATACAATTACTGCAGTTTATTTCTCCTCCTGCCTTTATACCAAAGGTGACAGCTAATTAAAGGAAAGATGAGTGGCATTAAAATATTTTAGGTGAATAAACAACTAGAGGAAATCCCAGATAAAGGAACACACAATTGCCTTCACCGGTAGTAGCGTAAGGAACAGTAATTAGAATCAATTCAGGGTTTGTGACAGTGTCAGGGATGCCCACCTAATTAGGACAATTGATGGCACTGTCTAAAGCAAATCTCAAGAGACGACTAATTAATTTATCCTAATGTTTACAACAATAAATATAGTTCCAAACCTCAAATACATCGGATTAAGGACAAGAATTAAGAGTGTTTCCCATAGTCAGCTTGTAAGTGACCCAAACAGCATTAATTGATATTAATAGCTAATGAAAACAATAATTCCAAAGTATACTGTCTAATTTGAAAATTATAGGAGCCTATAGTTGGTACTGAGCAAAGGGCATTGTGACTCATAAGATCCGGTCTGGTCCCATTCTCACGCTACCAATTCCAGGTAAATCATGGGTAGTAGAGAAGAATGGGGTGACATTCAACACTTTATCCTGTCAAGTACAGTCCTAGGTTCGTTTGTTTTTAAATTGATTTGGTTTGGATAAATACCTTAATTTCTCTTAATCTCTATTTTCTGTACTATAAAATGGTCTTCACCCTGCCTGCTTTAAATATTTGTTATGATAATATTGAAACATGCCTGCTTTCTGGCTCTGTTTTAACACCTGTTGTGTCTTAACTATCATTGAGTCTCATTTATTGAAATGGGAAGAGCATAGTCTCTGAATTCAGCATGTTCTACCCTGTCATAAATTCTGTCTTCTCTTAGCTTAAGTCTATTTACTAGCAAACTGTAAATAAAAGCTGCTGAACAGGATTATAGGAACCGAGTTAATTAGGAATGAAAAATAAAATCTAATCACCCAACCTCCTGTTAGCTTTTGTTCCACTTTCTCTTTCCAAGAATACTAACGTATTTATTCACAGTCTCCTAAGCCACAATCAGCTCACTCCTTAGCCTTATTCAATGCTGCTCCATCTCAAACCACCCCTTGGTGCCGACATGCCAGCTTTATCTATCCCGCTTTGTCTTATTCTCAGAGATGAACGCATTTCAAGCAATCTGCAGCTTAGCTTGGGTGAGAACAGTAGAGTGCCCTCAGGATCACTTTATTGAATTTGGTGGGGATAGACTTTGCCTGTTCAATAAATCCAGCATAAAACCTTCCTAGGTGTTTTACAGCCAGTAACAACACAGAGTGCAAACCTTGTTTGTGTGTGTATTCCCTCTCCCGTTCTGTTCTACACAGTGTCCATGTGACAAAGCCAGATGTATAATTTTCTTATAAATAACCAATCAAACAATCATTATCTTATATTGACTTCTTTATGAAAATGTTTCAGGCGTTTGATCTTTCAGATAGCGCTGATGGCAGTGTTTGATTGCAGATGTTGAGATCAATATGACATTAATAAAAGGGACGTAGGTGGCAGTGATGGTAGAGATGAGGGTACTGGGTTGGTGATCACAGTAACGATTGTGGGGTTTCTTGTTGAGTGAAAGCACTGTAGAGTGGACTAGTTTTGAAAGGACTAGGCCCTTTCACCTGGCCAATTTTAATTGGAAAGAGATGGTACCATTCACATCTCATAGGCTGGGAGTATGATAGAGTATTCCACAACAAAGTGTATGGTAGCAAGAGCTGAGGTCCTGATGGTGGTAACAGGCATGGTGGTCATGAAGGCAACAGCAGAAATGATGTATCTTGATGGTGATGGCGCTGGTAGTAGTTGTGGTAGTGATGGATGATGGTACTTAGGACAATAACTGTAGTACTAGTCGTAATAGTGACAAAGATGGCAATGATTATAATCATAATAATATTGATAATATTGGCATATATTGGTATAATATTGATATATTTGCAGTAGCATTTGATGTGATTGTGGATGTGATAGTGGCCCCTTTTCCATAAAGCTTTAAAACATACTAATTACTTTGGGAAGAAGTGTTTCATTGATCTTTGGAAGGAATATGTAGATAATGTTTTTAAAACTGAGTAAGCTGAATAAAACACAGACCTTTAAGGAAAACTTATGAGATAAATACGGGCTTCAACCAGCAACTGATGGGATCAGATGTACAAACCCATAGCCAAACACTAGGCAGAACTTGGGGATCCCTGCAAAAGAGGGAGAGGAAGAATTGTAGGATCCAGAGGGATTGTGAGCTCCATAAAAAATGTCCTACAGAATCATCTAAGCAGGACTCAGAGGGGCTCACAAAGACTAAAGCAACAAATGTAGACCCTGTATGGGTCTTACCTAAGTCCTCTGCAAATATCCTATGGTTGGATAGCTTGGTGTGTTTGTGAGGCTCTCAACAGCAGGAGTGGGGGCTGGTCTGTGACTCTTTCACATGCTCTTGGGTCCCTTTCCTTTCAACTTGGTTTCCTTTTCCAGGCTGGATATGAGTACTATTGCCTCATCTGTAGCTTATTATGCTGTGTCTGGTTCATAACCCTGGGAGGCCTGTTCTTCTCTGAAAAGAAACTATGAAGGAATGGACCTGGGGAAAAAGGAATGTGGAGGAGCGACTGGAAGGAGTAGAGGGAGGGAAAAATTGTGGAAGGGCTGTAATGTATGAGAGATTAATAAATAAATCAAGGTTTGGAGGTAAGATTTGCTTTAGAATTCTCACCTTGCCCCTTCTTTATCATATATCTGCATAGCTAACTTATGACCCCAGTCATTTTACATTTACAGGAATGACACACACAATTCCCTGAATTTTCTTAAAATTAAATATTGCAATTATAATTAATTTTTGGGAAACTGCACATGGAAAAGATATATATATATATGTATATATATGTATATATATATATATAGTAGTCAAGAATGCAAGAAGTTACTGTATATATATATAATTTTTATAAGCAGACAGTAACTTTTTGCATTCTTGACTACATGCTTTATTAAATCAAAGTCCTGTTTAGTTTTTATTCCATGTTGGTTTTCTTTAATCTAATAAAAAATGTATATCCATTGTCTTAGTTAAGGTTTCTGCTGCTATGAAGAGACTCCATGACCACAGCAACCCTTATAAAGGAAAACTAGCTGAGGTGGAGGCTTACAGTTTAAGAGGTTTAGTCCATTATCATCATGGCAGAGAGTATGGCATCTGGGGGTATGGCAGCATGCAGGCAGACATGATGCTGGCTACATCTTGACCAAAAGGCAATAGGAAATTGACTGATTCCCTGAGTATATTTGAGCACATGAGAGATCTAATTATCCACAGTGATGTATTTCCTCTAACAAGAGGCACCTACTCAAGTAAGGCCACACCTCCCATTATTGCCACTCCCTTAGGGGATCATTTTCTTTCAAACCACAGCAACCATGAATACTAAACAAATTATCATTCGACTGTAAGAAATGGGTACATGTCATACATCATACATAATAAAATAGAGTTTAGTTACCTTGGAGTCACCCTTCAAAGATGCTAAAAAGAGGGGAGAGGCAGATAAAGTAGAGCCAATACACTGGAAATAAGCTAGAATTCAGTAAAAGCACTGTTGTAGAGTATATAATGGGGCGGTAAATTGTGCCCCAATACTTAGAACGCACAAATACTACGTTAAAAAAAAAAAGGTAGAAGACCTGAGGAAGGCTCTCTCAAAGTATGATTCAATTGATGGTCTCAGCATCAAGAGATTAACCTAGTCTGTCTTGCTTCAGCCTGAATTGGCCAAATGAGAGGGAAGCACAAAAATAGTAGACACCCAGAAAATGAAATGGTGTGGAGGTACCGGATACACTGGGTGGGTCTAGCCAAAAGTACGGGGATACCAGCAGGTACCAGGAGCAATAAGAGACAAGAAACAGCTCCCCTTTTAGAAAAACAAAATGTGGAAAGCATAAAATCCTGCAGACAAATTGCTGTTTGTCATAGCCATGCTGATTTATTCCAGACTACAAGAATCATGCATTAATATCTGTTGTTTTAAAATATAAATCTTTGGCCTCACATTATGAAAGTTACAGATACCTAATAAAATCTATGACTTTTTTTTACCCTTTCTCAGAGACGCTTGAGAAAGTTTGTCTAGTGTAGATTTTTAATACCCTTTTCACAGCTTCACATTAATCTAATTTCAACATCCACTCCCTAAAGAAAGAACAATCCACATCAAGAAAACCAGCGTCTTATTGTGACTTTAAATATTCCCAACAGAGCCGGGCGGTGGTGGTGCACGCCTTTAATCCTAGCACTAGGGAGGCAGAGTCAGGTGGATCTCTGTGAGTTTGAGGCCAGCCTGGTCCACAGAGCTAGTTCCAGGACAGGCTCCAAAGCCACAGAGAAACCCTGTTTCGAATAAATAAATAAATAAATAAATAAATAGATAGATAGATAGATAGATAGATACATACATACATACATACATACATACATACATACATACATATTCCTGACAAATGTTCTTTAAATATTCCTTGAAATACAAAGGATTTCATATCCAGGAAAGAGGCAGTGCTGCAGTGACTGGGGAGCAGGGAGGCCACGGCGATGGGAGAACAGAGAACTTTAGGAAAAAATGCAGAAGAAAGAGTTGGGATTTACACCCGCCAGGCTTTAGAGGAAACGCAGCTTAGAACCTTGGATTATCTGGTCTCACAGAGAGAGGGTCCCCAAACAGCCCCTGTAACACTTCACAGTCAGTTTGCTCTGCTCTGCTTTCTCTCTGCCTCTCTTCTTCCCCAGCTCAAGTCATCTGTTGGGACAACATGTTGCAGTTGCTGGGATGTACTGCATTCGTGTCTAAAGCGAGTACCTGAGATTAGCTATGATCTCTCCTTTAGTTTGAATGAAGGCTAATGGCTAATGTCTTTGTCGAACAGACATGTTTTTACGTTTCTTCTCTCTCTCTCTCTCTCTCTCTCTCTCTCTCTCTCTCTCTCTCTCTCTCTCTCTCTGTCCTTTCGCCATGTGGGTTCTGAGGACAGAATTCAGGTCATCAAGCTTGGTTGAAAGTGCTTTTATCTACTAAGTAATATCACTAGCTCTGGAGACTGATTTTAAGAGTGCACTGTTGACATTTCAGGAGCAAGTATAGTTATTCAGACTCCTGATAATTAGCCAAAAAGTCACTGAGAGGGCTTACATAAATCAAACCCATCTCCACAAGACTACAATTACCTGTAGGGTTCCATAATCTTTAGAGTAGTGTTACTTCTGGTATATCTTTTCTGAAATAACTCTCAAACCACATGTGAATTCCTTTAAACTTAATGGTAGACCTTGCCATGTGGGGATATTTTGCTTGTGCTCTAACAAAGCTTGCCTGAAGACAAAGTGCAGAGCTAGCCACTAATAGTCATAGAGCCAAGCAGTGGTGGATTACACCTTGAGAGTCATGTGCCTTTAATCCCAACACTACGAAAGTGGAGACATGGAGGGATATGGCTGGGCTGAGAAAAGACTTTAAGGCAAGGCAGGAGGAGACAGTACCTTAAGGCATTCAATGCATTCAGTCAGAGGATCTGTAGAAACAGAGCCTTGCCCCCTTGAGTCCGAGGGTTTGGTAGAGTTAAGAACTAGTTAGCTGGCTGCTCTCCTTCTCTGATCTTTCAGCATTTACCCCTATATGGGACTCTAGATTTTTCTAAATAAGACCAATTAGAATTCATGCTACATCACCACCTCAATATATTTGGAGGCTTTTTGTGTTCTTTCATATTGAGAACATTCTAGTATTAAATAATTCTGGCCAATAGACATGACTCGGGCAGTCAACAAGGTCCCTCTGTTGAGTATGTTTAGAGAGAAGGGATGGAAGCCAGAGGATCCCACTGACTAAGCAAAAGTCAAAGAGGATTTAAAAGCCCCAAGAGATCAAGAGCCCCAGCACACATCAAGGATTACGGATTTTAATCATTTTCTTTCCAAAATTCAAGTGAGCTGACTTCCTGATGACTCTCACAGAAGGCAGCCATGACTTTAAGAGGACAGCTGAACACTCCTTCATTTTCTTTTTATTTTCATGAGATTTTTTAGCATAATAGGAACTTATCAGAAAGCCAAATCACTGGGATATGAAAATCACAGAATTAGCATTTACCCAAATGCCTCGACTTAGCCCATCACTGAAATGGCTCATTTTAACCACATTGAGCGGCTGCTTAGTTACCATAGAGTTCCTTACAAGCTAGAGAGCCCCTTCTTCCCCCAAATGGGTTGGTCAAAGATTTGGGTTAGTGAAGCAAAGGGCCTTTAAAGGTTTTGAGGAAAACAATAAAATAAAACAAATAAAACCTTATCCACATTTTCAAGTTGTCATTTTGCAAAACACACTGTGAAATTTTTTTAGAATAGGTCAATTGAATGACCACTTCCTCTCTGTTTCTTGGTCTCAGAGTGAAGGTTGTAAGCTCAGCTGGAAGTGAATTATAGCCACAGTCTTTGCATTTAGTGGAGCTGTTTTATATCAAGATTATTTAATTTTCCTGTTTTATAGTCTATATGAAGATATTTTTTCTGATATTAAAGAACAACAACCTTCCACTAATTGCCACTAATTGATATATTTTATTCCCATTCTGTTTGTTGAAGACTAAATGGTTGGGAAAATTTACATAAATTCCCTTGATTTTGAAGTTGACTTTTTCACTCTGAAATTGAAAAGCAAGTGTTGGGGTTTATATTGTCAACCTGACAAGATATAAAGTCATATAGTAGACAAACTTCTCTACATGTCTCTGAAGGAGTCTCTAGATTCAGCTAAATGACAAGAATTATTCTAAACATCAGTGGCACAATCCCATCGGCTGGACTCTTTGGCATAGTTAAAATGAGAAAGTGAACTGGCCATCCCCGTTCCTCTGTCTCTCCTTCTTGACTGGAGAAGTGATATGACCACAGCCAAACACTACTGCTGCCCTGCCTTGTTTATCACATTAAATAAAAATAGTATGAGTTAGAGGCACAACATTACAGAGATGCTCTGTAATGCAATGTGTGGTCGTAACATTAATCATACACTTACTTAGATTGATTTTTCAGGATAAAAATATAAAGCCAGAGTGATGTCAGCAATGCAGGGGAATAACAAGCAGGCTTCTGAATATCGGTCTTCTCACAGAGACACAAGGTAAAACAACTATGCATCAGTCTCTCCAGAGAAAGTGTGAATTCAATAGACAGACCTCTATACTCCACACAACTAAGAAGATATCCACATCAAAGTCGGTTGCAAAAACAAGCAGATACAGCTGTGAACTAACTCTACCCAAAGTACAGCATTTTCCAGTCTCAACAAAGAAAAACAAAACAAAAAAATCTTCAACTTCCAACTTCACAGAGGAAGAGGTCTTGCACCGTACATACAGTATTCAACTTTTACAGTTCTTGCCAGAGGGCCCAGCTCTTGTATCACTGGGTGTGAGGAATGGCAAGAATATATCATCAGAGGAGTCCCCTCAAGCACAATGAACAAAGGTATGTTTTGAAGCCCAGTAGCACAACCAGTGGCTGCGGTGACTGGAATGAGACCAGATTACAACTTAACCTTGCAAAAAGTTTGGTTGCAAGTTTTTTATTCCAGCAACTCCCTACAGTTCTGGAGTCTACCAGTTTAATAACTGAGAGTGTACAGAGCGAAGAAAAAAATAAACCTGCTTCGGATTAGCCAGGAAATAGAGGGCTTCCTCGAGTTTCTCTCCTGGCTTGTTGCAGTCAATTCCAACCCTGCAGTCTCTCTTTGGAAGAGATAGAAAGAGTTCTTCACGACTGAATAGAAAATAATATGACTTTTCTTGTTGAAGTACTGTGTACTTAAACAGTAATTCCACACCAGAAACTTTCCATGCCTCAGAGAGTCTGACACTTCTGTTTCCTCAAGCAGGTGAGTGGGCAGCCCCTGCATTTTCTGTCCTAATTTAATAAAGTAGTAAATACAGATTTGGAGAGTCTTCCTGCAACAGTTTCTACATGGAAGTTTCCAGATAGAGAAAACTGGAGAAGGTATTTTCTACCATCTATACCTATATATCTATGTCAATAATTATACACTTATCTATATATACAATTATTGAGATATTATTTTCATAATGTTTTCAGAACCAATAAAATCGCAGACCATTTACAAATTTGCCCACATTCTTGCTCTTAAACTGTTTTCTTTTATAACATTGATATGCTAATACAAATTTTTGAGAGTTTGCTCTTAAATTTTCTTAAAATTCATGATCCACAGTTTAATATTGGGTTACATAAATTAGAAATTAAACGCAAGTATAAATTCCCCAAACTCACACTGTGTAATAAATATACCGTGATGTGCTGACGATTAGGAATGTCTATTAAATCTACGGGGCAGAGACGCCATATATTGGCCTCTCATGTTGCGCCTCTCCCTCATGTTGCCTTTATCATTTGGAAATCGGCATGGCAGTTATATTTTCATCAAAGGCATCAGCAAACTCTAAGTGAGAGTGTGATTTACGATTTTGCTGATTGTAGATTTAAGGGCGTGTGGAAGAAAATGTTAATAAAGCAAAATAAATTTGAACCTGTCAAGAGCAGAGTCTTTGCATCATGAATAACACAAATAAATGAAGGAAATATGCATCCAGGATTTGAAATTTATTAATAAATTAGCAGAGAAGTCACTCGCTTTCACTGACAAGTGAGTGAAATGGCCACATAACTCTCCCCTGTTTCCTTCTTGTGTTACTTATTAACATAGCAAAGCTTCATATAAAATTGATACTGAAGCTACTGTCTCTTGTCATTTGGTACTTGGGGTTGACTGCAAATACGAGCAAATACTGGATGTGTCGTGTCAAAAAAAAAAGTGTCATCTATAATACCAGTGACTGAGTGGAATTTAGAAAGCAATATTATTTATTAAACTATCATTTGTAATTTTTGTGTTAAGCATGCTTTAAAATTGTAAAGTTTACTTTATACACACAGAACGATTTCCTTGATCACTACCCTATTTGCCTATATAACATGGAAAATTGTGAATGAGACTATTATTATCTTTATTTTGAAATATTATGGGAACAAATTGGGCTTATTTAACTAAGGGCTGAGTTGGAAAAAATGTAGAGTAAAAAACAAAATAAAAAAATACTTGTATTTTTTGAGGGTATTTTATATACACAGTATTTTAAAAGTTTCATGTACTGTGAACAATATCACAAATTTCAAAGGTATATCAAGGCAATTCCTCACGTTTTCAAGTATTCCTTTAAAATGCCTTAAGTAATAATACCCTTATAAGCAATTATTTATTGTTACTTTTCCTGATTCCAAATCTGTCTTTTTTAATAGACTGCTTTTTTTAAAATTTTCATCATTCACCTTTGTAAAATGAGGTAGGAAAACTATGGAAAACATATTTATGATTCAGAGTATAAAAATTTCCATTTGCTTTAAAGATTGAAATGTTCCATTATTTATCTTGTATTTTTGAAGGTTATTTAGAATTTTATATCTATGTGTGTTCTGGCTGCATCATGTGTCAGAGCATCATGTGCTTGTCTGGTAACTAAAGAGGCCAGAGAAGATGATGGAATCCCTGGGACTAGAATTGCAGATGTTTGTGAGTTGCCATGTGGCTGCTGGGAATTATACCCAGGCTTGCAAGAAAATCATGTGTTTTTAACTTCTAAGCCATCTGTATAGCTCTATTAGGCACCATACTTGATTGATGTGGGATTTCCCTCTGCATACTACGAATATGTTTTATTTATTGGTTATTACAGAAGCTGCTTTAGCCAACGGCTTAGTAGAATAAAACCAGGTGGGAAATCAGAACAGAGATATAGGGAGAAAGTAGATAGAGTCAGAGAGACACCATGTAACTGCTGAAGGAAAAAGACACCAGCTGCCAGCCAGAGCCTTACTGGTAAGCCACAGCCTCGTGGTAATACACAGATTAATAGAGATTGGTTAATTTAAGATACAAGAGTTAGCTAGAAATATGACTAAGCTATTGGCCAAACAGTGTTGTAGTTAATATAGTTTCTGGTAGAACACTGACTACTTGTGGATTTCAGTATAATTGGTACTACTAATCTATTTTAAACTTTTATGTCTTTTTATAAACTAAAAAGAAATTCATGTAAGTTTCTGAGACTCTGGAGAGTGATAAGACTTGGACCCACTTCTTACAGGTCAAAAGGACTCCAGATAAGTACAGCCTAATTTTCATTATCTATTCCTAAGAATGAGATCGATCTCTCTTTCTCTCTCTTAGTTTTGGGACTCCTGTCCTGCCCCAATGACTAGGACTGTGGGCCTGAAAGTTCAAAACTTAATGTTTTTCTTTAAGTCCCTAAATTTTAACTTCTATCCCTAGTCTCTATCTGTATCAGCTGATTTCCATTTGGCTGACAGACATCATCTATAGTAGTTTTAATGTAATCAGCTTCTAGAATATCAGGTGGAGTAGCACTGTTAGGAGGTGTGGCTTTGTTGAAGTGGATATGGACTTGCTGGACAAAGTATGCCACTGTGGGATCGGTTTTGAGGTTTCCTATGCTCAGGATACCACCTAGTATCTATCAACGTCCTGTTGCCTGCAAGCCAAGATGCAATGGACTGAGCCTCGGAAACTGTAGGCGAGTCCCTCACTTAGATGTTTTCCTTAGGAGAGTTGCTATGGTCATGCTGTCTCTTTCCTGCAGTAGTTACACAACCTTAAACACCATATAAGCATCAGCTGCTGAAACGTGTTCTAATTATTGTGGACCTTGGCCTTGCTAAAAGCTGATGTGGATCAGCCCAGCTGATGTGGTTGCTCCCTGTCTCTTCAGCAGGGTCACTGAACCAGATACTCCTGATGAAAGCCTCATTGCCTGGATTATGTCCTTGGCCTTGACTAGCATTCCAACTGGCTAGGCCCTGACAGTAATGGCCTAGTTTCAGCAGGAAGTAGTTGTGCAAGAAAGATGTAACCCCTCATCTCTCAACAACCTAGAATGTTAGATCAAAAGGATGCTCATGGCGTATGGGACAAAAGAGTTACCTATATTATTTATTGGCATACCAGGAAAGGTAGCTATTAAAATTACATAGAGCAAGAGCTATCAACAAGTAGATTCACAAGTAGAACTGAAATAGTTCTACAGTATGATAGGGCACTCAACTTGCTCTCTGTAAAACAGAAAGGATGTTGTATAGCTTTAAGAGAAAATTGTTTCTATACAAGCCACTCAGGAATCATTAGAAATATTTTTGCTGTTCCCAAAAATAACTGCAAAAAATGAGACCTGAAATAAAGTATAGCTAGTAACCATTCTCATTTCTAGGCTCCTCCCAAGAGTAAATCTGATGCCAGTCAACACAGAGCCGTTGGCCCCTCTGCTTCTGTTAATTACTCATGGCTCTTGTATCATTGATGCCTTAACTAAATTATAATTTCTGCCTGGTTACCATTAAGATGAAGGTTATTAGATCCCAGTATAAACAAGTACCAATCACGGAGTCAGGATGTGACTCAAGATACAACCAAAGGGGGAAATGTGAGAGCCTAAGTTATGTTTTAAGTTTTAACTACATTGTCTAAAAACCCTTTGAAACAATGCCCCTGATCTGCAAGCCCCTTGCCCTAGGACAGATAGTTCCTGAAATGCTGGAGGCTGTTGTTAATGGAAGGTAAGAAGTCACATGTTTTTATTCCACTCAGCAAGTTTGGTTGACCAATCTGTACCAGATGTACTAGGTCACACATGGTCAAGATGGGCAGAGAATATGTTAGAATAGATTCTTGCCCCAGTTTGGATTCAGACAGGAGATATGCAGGCAAGAAGTACATCAGGATGAATGCTTGCCCTGACTGAACCTCATGGAAAATGCAATGACTTATGGCTTTTGCCTTCTTAAGTCCCTGCAAAAAATGACTTATAGCTATTTCCTTGAAACATAGTTATGGACCTGGTCAGAGCCCATCTGCCTGGACAGTATTTAATTAAAGTTTGCTTCAAATTTGGCTTTAAACTCTGATATTCATTTTATTCCCAACTGGTGCGATTTCTAATATCCTAGATCAACTCTGGCCTTCTCCCAAAGATGCCATTTTCACAGAGTGAGACACCGGGAGAAGGCTAGATAATTATAGATGCTGATTGTCATGACGAATCCACAGTATATGAGGATGAAGGAGAGCTGACTACATTAGAAACCAGGAAGAATCACAAATAGCCTTCCCCCAAGAGTTTTCACAGGAAGCAGACAAATATCTGCTGTTTGAAGCCACTTCTATTGATGAGACAGCTCTTAGAACTACGCCCCATACTGCCCTCATTCTCATGCATGCGTGTATTCAATACACTTTATGAAATGCAGATGACATACCAGGCACTATTCTTATTTCTTCTTCTCGTGTCTTCTCTGCTAATCAATACAACCCTGCAGGAGTGGGACTTTATTACTACATTCTCTGTCGCCTCCACAATTATACACACACAAGAGCATGCTAATAAATAATCGTTGATTAAATGATTAAATGCCACTCTTGCTCTTTCTTAGTGAGGTTCTTTTAAAAGTCACTTGGATCTCTACTGAAGAGTGATATTCAAAGAAATTTTGAGGGTTGTGAGGGCAGAGGGTGGGAAAACACAGTCTTTAACTGGCAATCACAGTTTTATCTAAACAACAGAATATGTGCATTTTAAACAAACAGATCTTAGAGATTTCCCTCATTGTTCTCATCAACCATGCAAATAAAATGCTGTTTCTCTTTGATTGTACCTGAATGTTCTTCGCTTCATCAAGGTAAAACAGTCAAGTGGACTTTCAATGAACTTGAAGTAAATGTTTGAGAAAGCCGGAGGAAGAGTTCAGCAGAGTGGATAAAATCAAGTCACACTTGGGTAGCTTAGACTTGCTCCTCCCAGTCAAAGGACCAAACTTGAGAAAGCTTTCAATCCTTCAAAATCTGTGGTCCCTCATTTATAAAATGCTAACAATAATTATAAATTACATATGAAGCATGTCTGAAGTTGTGTTTCATGTTGTGTGTTGCATAAAAGTAGATGAGAGGTAGTTTTTTACTCTTGTATCACTTTCATAATGATGAGAACAGGAAATAGAAGTTAGTTGGACAATAAGGTGAAAGACCACAAAAGTGAATGATTTCTTTCACTGGGTTAAAAGCAGAAAGTATCCTTACATCTTTTGGCAACCTCTTCCTTCCTTGCAGAAAGATATTCTATTGCTATTTTTCTTATCTCTTTTCTCCTAAAGGAGCATATCTTTCCTGGAAACCTTTCATAAGGACAGTACAGAAGTAGTAAGGCACTTGGATACAGAAATGAGAAGCAGACTAAGTGGCTGATTGCATCTCCAAGTTTTATTAGCTCCAAATCAGGGACCATCAGTGGTGGCCCGCTCCTGAGGACCCTTCTGTTTTACAGGCTCTCTGCCTTCTATCTTTCCCTTAAGCTCCTATTACAAAATCTTTCTAAAACCTATTGTCTGTGATTGGTGAGTCTCTTTGAATTCTCATTACTGACTCAAGCCAAAGTTTGTATTACCATGAACATCTGACTCACTAACTTCTGTGTTCAATAAACATTCAAGAGCTGAGAGCAACTCCCTGATTCTCAAAGACAGCACCAGGATTTCCCATGTGATTAACACAAAGACTCATCTAGCTAGCATTCATAATTACAAAATCTTAAGGCTTGCTTTAGTTTACATATATTGATGTGGCAAAATATTGGGTGCAGAGTGATTTATAATGGGAAGTATTTTCCATAGATGTAGAGGCTGAAAATTCAAAATCAAGGTGTCAGCCTCTGAAAAGTCCACCTTGTTTCCATCTCACGGGGTAGAAGGAAGGAAAGCACATCAGAACTGATGCATGTGTTTTGGTGACTGAGCAGTAAATGAATGGGAACACACCTCCATAAGTGCTTTTTACAAAGGTGAAAGTCCATTCACTAAAACTGAATTCCCTGATGACTAACTGCCTGCCACCAGTCCCCAGTATTCAACATTGACCTATACAGAACGATATTTGAACATATAAACTTTCTGTCACATTTGATCTCTAGACATATTTAGTTTTGTTTGTTTTTATTAACTCATAGCCCAGAAAGATGACTTTGCTGGAAATGTGTTTGTACTTATCTTGTAAGCCTTAAGATCTAAGCTGATCTCCCTGAAACCATATAAAAGAGCCTGAAGTGATGTCAGGAACATGCAACTCATTGCTAACAATGAAAAGATGAGATCCTTAAAGCTCTTCAATCAAGTCACCCTAGCCTAATCAATGAGTTCTATGCCAATAGGTGAGCTACTTGAAAATGATGATGATGATGATAAAGATGATGATGATGACAACAATGATAATAAGATAATATGGACTCTGATAGAGGAACAATAGTCAGCATTGCTTTCTGGCCTCCAGATGGACAGACACACACATGCGCGCGCGCGCGCGCGCGCGCGCGCGCGCGCACGCACGCACACACACACACACACACTAATTTCTCACTAACTCAAAAGAGTAAAATATCCAATATCTTGAATTTAAGAGATATTGTATATTCATTACCAGATCTGTATATAACCACCACACAAAGGAAGACCAATATAAACATTGGTTTTCTGTTTCCAGAAAAGCAGTTAGTCTTAGCATTCAAAGACCAGCCTTTGAAACAGTCTTAGATCCTGCTGCAGCCAGGGGTTGACCATTTATATGTTTAGACACGAAAATCTAGAATAGCACATTTTGAACACTATGTAGGACACAGTGAGTTATTTAAATACAGGTGAAGCATTTACTATGCTTGAAAAAGAATTTCACGTACTTAGATGGGATAAGCACACTGACAATTTGTTTATATTCTTTTGATGGCTCATGAATTTGCACCTCCTATACTACATTTTTCTTTGATCCACTTTTTGATGCTGGAAACTGAACCCTGAACTTTGCATATGCTAGGTAAGTGTGCTACCATTGAGCAAACCCTCAGTGCATATTTCTTTTTGTATGGACTTTACTTTTTCTATAATTACCCTACCCATCATAAGTATGTCTGTTTTCAAAATTAATAGATATAACAAGCTCCTAGAAAAAAAAATGGGGATAATACTTTAGTCTAGCTCTTACTACCCAGTACTTCCCCAAGTCTAAATTTCCTGTATGTTGGTTTTTAAATTCTTTTCTTACCAGATATTTATTTTTTTTACATTAATCACAGCAAGCTAATTTGTTCTCTTCCTGATTTTGTCCTGCGTGGTATTCCTGTAGAATAGACTCATCAGCTTTCATTCAAAATTGGAAATCTAGAACTAGGTAAGAAAAGATGGGATGGCAGAAAGGCTGACTGTGTGGGAAGTTAGGGGAGGTAGGGTGACTCTGGGAGAAATGCACCTTATAGAATTCTCAAAGAATCAATAAAATTGCTGTGAAAACAACATTGAGCAATTACCTTCTTTTGAAATACATCTATTAAAGGGTTATATATAAAAATGCCACTGTGATTAAATGTTTCTCTCATTCTTGAATAATCGCTGAAGTTGAAATTATGACTAGAACACTTTGAAAATTATATTTTCTTTAAAAATGATTGTGTATTATTCTTAGTTCTGTGTATCTGTGTTTGAGTATTTCCATGCGAATGCAGGCGCTTGCAGAGACCAGAGATTGCAAAAAACCTTGATCTGGAATGGAAAGAAAATCCTGAGCTAGCAAATTTGGATGGATGATATGTGCTAAACACTAATCTCAGGTCTTCTGGGTGATCAGCAACTATACCTACCTACCCAACTAATACTGCAGACCATGAAACACCAACTTTGTGGCTGACTGTTAGTGAGAAGTCAAATTCAAATTGATCATTTTATCCTAAGCAAGATTCTTCTTTTCATTGCTTTTTTTGGCATTTTATTTGTGTTTGGTATTTGCCTGTTTTTCTGAAATATACTCTGTTGTGTATTTATTTTATTCTTCTTTTAATTTATTGGAATTATCTCAATTCAGAATACAGACCTTTAGACTAGTGGTTAGCAATACACTGAGATCATTTTAGTTATTACACATATTGCCTTTTTTCTATTCTCTACTTCTGAAGCTCCGAAGAACATAAGGCGATAGCCCCCCCCTTCTTTTTCTGGAGCTTCTGGCATCCTTTCCTAATCACAATATATTAGCTAGCCCTCTGTTCTCTATTCAGTATCATGCTTTTCAGTTTGACTTCTGTATTTCTTCACTCTGCTTCTCAGCTTTTATAATTCCGTTTCATTAATGAGTGACTTGGTTTATCCTCTCCTTTTTATTGATTTGCTGGCTCTTATACACAGATTCTAATTTTGTCCACAGTTTTCCATTTTTAATAATGCAATATTTTGTTAATTCTTTGGGAATTTTGACCCTATCTTTTGATCACATCCACCATAAATCTCTCCCAGATCCTTCGCCCCTACCGAACCAACACCTTACTCTACGCTTCTCCCCCTTCTAGAAGACATCAGCTTGCAGCAGGTGTTCTTGCCCTCTGGCTCTTCCTATATATCTGCCCCTCTTCTGTGATGTTCCCTGGCTCTTTCGTGCAAAGCTTATTGTAAATGTGTTAACTGAAGGTAGCTACCCTGCAATCAATCACTCGAGCGCTGCATTTTGGTCAGATGTGGGTATCTGTATGGATCTCTGTCGGCGGCAGAAAGGAGCTTCTTTGTATAAGGATAGGCAATATACTTACGTGTGAATACAAGTAAGAACTCAGAAGTGGAAGGATAGGTATTTGGAGCTCAGTCAGAAATTATCCTGGTTAGGAAAGTGGCAGTAGTAGGTTTTCCTGCTGCCTCTTCTGGCCCTTCCTATCACAGGTAACTTGCTAAGCTAACATGGCCAGGAATGAATTCCTTGGTTCTGAGTGGGGCTTATCTCCAATTCGGTAGCTTCAATCTCCAGCTATCCCTTAGAAGACAGCTTGACATGCTGCTCACTGGTGAGGGTCATAGTCATTAAAGCTGGCTAGAGCTATTGATTGCTTTTCTCCATTGGCAGCTTGCATGGCCCCTCAGGCTCAGTACTGTGAAAGCTAGTCCTCAGGGAAGAGGCTCCCAGGTCAGATCCTTCCAGAACAAGAAGTAAGCCTTGCTTGAGGCACTATGTAACTCAGACACCAGATCTGGAGGAACTAATCCGTTTTGTAATCTGCATTGTCAAGCTGCATTCATGTCATGTTGAATTGATAGCAGTTCCTTACATGGAACATGGAACACTGTCTAAAATTATGTATTTTTTCTTTTGCTCTGTCAACTGCTTTCATACGCTTCCAGTCTGAAGAAATCACATGTTATTGACTGTCTTCTATGTTCGAGACTGAAGATATCACAGACCCGAACTAATGGAGATCTTAAGTCCTAAAAAGCTCACATTATTCATTAAAGACTGAGGCTCACCAAAGTTATGTGAAGATTATACTACTGGGTTGCATACACTCCAACACATAAATGTAGGTTTACTCTTCTCTGTTTTGTTCCCAGAGCCCATGTTAGAACCTATGAAATCTTTTTTATTTATCTACTGATTAATATGCATTTCTTGCACTGAGTAACAGTACTAGGACTTGTATTTCCATATTTCAGAGCCATAATCTGAAGCAAGGACTGCATGGATGGGTAAATAATTGTTAACAGATTGACCACTAAATTATAAATCAGTGCACTGTATTTTGAGTTAAGGGGCAGTGGATAAGGATTCCAGCCTTTTAATTTACTATATCTGTTACAAGTAAATTTTCATTTAAGGCTTATTTTCTCTACTGGTAAGATTGTTAGATAAGAATCTATATACTAAGCAGTGTTACTTTGTTTATAAATTACAAAGGGTGCACATAGCGGGTATAATACAAAAGTTCAATTTATTATTGTGTAGTTTGTGAAGTAAATGGGTGCTACAAATATTTCTCAGACATAACTGCTCTATCCTATCTCTTGATATAAATGACCTCCTCATTTTACAACATTCTATTCTTTTGTTAAAAAAAATAATATCTATATTTAGACAGTAGAACTGCCAATAGCTCTAGGCTTATGTTCTTCCAGTTTGGCAAGCTTAAACTTAACACTTCTTTTCATATGTAAGCAAATTGCAAGAACTTGCAACTCATTTGATATCACTTCCAGTACTGGAATTATTTGCATAGACACAGTGAGACATGGTGGCTCTCACCTGTTACAGTCTCAATACTTGAATGGCTGAGCTGGGAGAGTGTACTGTTCCTGAAAAAAATAACAAGGAAAAGACTCCATTGTCCATACTGATCTAGTATTCAAACATGTGTTTTATTCACAACTGGTTGAGTCTGCGGCTATGACACACTGAATGTAAAGGAATAGCCATTTAAAATCGTGGTGAGCACCACATGAAGAATGAGTGAGACATTGCATCGTGGCAGAAGTGCTGTGGTACAGTGGTAGCTGCAGTCGTCTCTGGAGAACTACAGAAACTTCAAACTGTTTGTGCTGATTGTAGCAATAAACGTGGGTTGTAGTGCTCACCATTTAATCAGAGTAACAATTTTCATTTTACACTTAGGTATAATATTTTGTTGAAACAATGAAAGATATTCGTGACTACATAAAAATATCCTGAGGCTCTTAGATTTCTAGAGATTTCTAGCCAAGTTCAATAGACAAGGCTATCTTTACCTCCATTGGGAGGAAAAACTGAAATTTCACATTGCATATAGAGCAAGCTGCTGTTTCGTTGCTTCCCATATTACTCTGTATTTTATTCTTCACCAGGAGACTCATGGGAGAAAACCCGAGAAACCAAGATCCTTGAACAAAAAGTATTAAAAGTGATGGGGTGCCGGGCGGTGGTGGCACACGCCTTTAATCCCAGCACTCAGGAGGCAGAGGTAGGTGGATCTCTGTGAGTTCGAGCCTGGTCTACAAAGAGAGTTCCAGGACAGGATCCAAAACCACAGAGAAACCCTGTCTCGAAAAAAAAAAAAAGTGATGGGGATATCAAACATTTGTATTTTACCTAGGAGAGGCATAGGTGGATCATACCTCTTAAAAGAATCATCTAATTAAAAATGTTTAAAAATGCATGCAGTGTCACAATCATCAAGTGACCTTCTAAACTAGGCTCAGGCTTCCTACACGTGTGTAGAAAAATCTCCTCCACTTATCAGTCAAGAAAGTCACTTCTTGCTCAGCGTCCTGCTCTGATCATTGCCATAGCATTGAGGTTTTCATTACTGCCTTTCTTCACTACCCAGTTTCTTATCTATTCCCCTGAAATATTAATACTATAAATGTAAATTCCTCAATGCCTTGTAATTCTCTCTTTCTGGTGACATAAAGATTATTAGTCTAATCTTCATGTCTCATAACTCTTCGAGGTATGAAAAATGAAACACTTAAAAATTTTGGTACATATCGGGAGGTATAATGAGATGGTAGGATAATGAGATAGGCAAAATCTTTGCTTTTCATAAAATAAACAGGGTACAGTTTACTCATCTTCAAGGTTTCTCAGTCAGAAAAGGTGCCTAGGTATATTTATTAGACAAACAATGGGTATACTTTTTTCTACATAAACAGATATGGAACGAACTATAAAGTTCAGTCTCATATATATATATATATATATATATATATATATATATATATATATATAATTTTATTTGAAATACTAAATATTTTGCCAAAATGACTAAACACGGTACTGCAATGCCATTTCAAAGCTAGAGTACTAATAACGGAGAAACAGTCACTATCTGAAGACCCCTGATGAGCTTAGATATGAAATCGGACAGGCCGACTTGCCTCGGGATATCTTTCTCATCTTAGATGGAACTCTGTAGAGGTGTGTTCACAGACTTCTACAGGCTCTATCACAGTTTTGTCTAGACTTGCCCTGAACAGCTTCGATAATAGAAAACCCCTCACTTCCCATCAAAACTTGTTCCATTAACAACTCTGCATTTTTTTTTGCCAACCAAATGAAAAAAAAAAGTATGTATTTATATATAGACTTTCAGAAAGTTACTATTTCACTGTGCTTGATGCAATTAAGGCTAATCTTTAAAGACAGAGGTGATTTCTATAATCTTGAATGACAGAAAGGAAGGTATTTCTCTTCCCAGCAGGAAATAAGACTACAGAATACTTTGAGCTCTAGCTGTCCACACCATTTGTTTAGGAAGTCCTGAAGTCCAGGCTAGGACACAAGCTATCTGGACAGGTCAGTCAGGTTAGTGAAGAAACCACAGTCAAACATTCATGTTCAGCTACCGCATCCCCTCCTAGAAACATTCATGTTCAGCTACCGCATCCCCTCCTAGAAACATTCATTTTCAGCTACCGCATCCTAGACTTATGTTTGATTTCAGGCTGATGTTTGTCCTCTTACCTTGTGTTGTCTCACATTAAATTCAGGTTTTGGGACCATTTGGGATCCTGGCCTCCCGCTGCTCTTCCCTGCTAGAGATCTTTCCTTTCCTTCTGATTTGAGTCACTGAAAGCTGTGTCAAAGTTGTTTACCAGCTCTGCTTCAGGAGCACGTGTCACCTTGGCCTTGAGGATCAGAGGATGAGGTTTTCACCTGTTTCCCACCTGACTGTTGGGTACATAAGCCTCCGTGGTGCTACCGAATAGGGGGCTTCTTACCAGTGACTAGAGGTCCACGTCTCTGTCTCTGTGTGTGTCTCTGTATGTTTCAACCTCCAGCCCCTTGCCCGAAGCTCACGAACTGTATGGTAGCGCATAGAGTGCAGACAGGCCTTGTGTGTTACATTCAGGTACATAAAAGAAGCTAGAGCCGGGCGGTGGTGGCGCACGCCTTTAATCCCAGCACT
>NC_022023.1:4846055-4860660 GCF_000317375.1 Microtus ochrogaster
AAAAAAAAAAAAAAAAAAAAAAAAAAAAAGAAGCTAGAGAGATGAATGAATCTTTGGTTAAGACAACTTGTTTCCTTTGCAGAGTTTCTGGGTTCTGTTTCTAGTACCAACATGACAGCTTATAACTCTCTGTATTTCCCGTTCTACAGTATCCAGTGGCATCCTATGGCCCCTATGGGTACCAGGTACACATATGCTGCACATGCATGCGTATAGGTAGACACTCATTTATATAAAACACTAAACAAGATCTTAAATAAAACTAAATCTGTATGTGTCATATGTATAATGTGTAGGTACACATATACATACATACATATATATGTCATGTGTGTTTAGTATTGTGTTTCTTTGCTTACATACATTATTTTATTCTTGTGTTGTGACAGAATAAATCCATGCAGTTTATACGTGAAATGTGTTCTCTGTGCTCTGCTTACTCTCTTCTAGCCTAACCAGAGCAAGTACACTGAGAATCACGCTGTGTCTTTCTGGCACTACAGGCACATGAATCACTAAGGGAGGTCTCCCTAATACCTCAGGAGTAACTGCCCTCTTTCTGGCATGTTTATGGGGATCCTGTGACAGGCTGTCTTGGAGGGTTTAGAAGGAAGTCTACAAAAATCAGAGAATGGAAGCAAATTCAAGAGCATATAATTTCAGGACTCTGTAAAAATCCAAAAACTAAGAGAGAGATGATGTCAAAGCAAGGAAACCCCCCATCACCTCCCCCGATTGATGTAGGATGCCCTTCTTACAAGTGAAGATGTGTTGCTTTTATTGGTTGATAAAAAAAAAGCTGCTTTGGCCTATGGCAAGACAGAATATCGCTAGGATGGAAAAACCAAACTAAATACAGAGAGAAGGAAGGCAGAATTGAGGGAGATGCCAGCAACTGCTAGAGAAGGAAGATGCAAGCTGCATGGTGATACATTGATTAATAGAAATGGGTTAATTTTAAGATATAAAAGCTACTTAGCAATAAGCCTGAGATATCAGCCAAAGAGTTTTTATTCAATATTAAGCCTCAAAATGGATACTCAGGAACTGATGGGTAGGAGAGAAACTTTCAGTTACACCCCCTCCCTACCCCAGTGCCTAGGAGAGAAGTCAAGTGACACTCTATAGACGCAGTCTCAAACTGTGTGTCATGACCCCTTTGGGGGTTGAAAGACACTTTCATGGGGGTCACATATCAGATCTCCGGCATATCATTTATTAACATTATGAATCAGAACAGTAGAAAAATTACAGTTACAAAGAAGCAGTTAAATAATCTTATGGTTGGGGGTCACCACATCATGAAGAACTGTGTCACAGGGTCACAGCATTAGGACAGTTGAGAGCCCCTGCTCCATAGATGGATGACTCGGATTGAATGGTGCCAAACACAGAGGTTTATGGTTTAGTGTCCTTTTATGATCTAAGAGGGACATTTTTCCTCATTCCTGTTAAGACTTAAAGTACTTCAACAAGTGGGGCTTTCTTATAAAAAAAAAAAAAACTTCAGTTTTACTTAAGTTAGATCAGATAAGTAAACCAATGTTCTTAAATAAATATGTTTATATACATCTAAGGATGGTGAATTCTACATTAGGGTTTGTTAGATTATTTTTATTAGTTTGTATGCTGCAAAAAAGTATTTGCTATACGGCAGTTTGTAGAAAACGTGTATGGAATTAAAGGGAAGCTTCTCTGATGAAGTACTAGAGATGGATATATAAGAACTTAGGAAGTGATTTGTTACTATGTTTGTTTAGCAGAATCATAGTATAGGTTCACCCCAGACCAAAGAACCAACCAATTACAGGCTAGTGAACAGCACTGGGCAAGAGTTCTCTCTTCTGGAGCATAGTTTAAATCAAATAAGAAAGCAGTTGGTCACTCCTGTAACATCCACTCTGCCATTAGTGGGCATATCGTGCTAGAACATTCGTTCATATATGTTTCAGGATGCAGAGCTGCATAGTACTGTTGAATACTTTTCTCCCACATAGAATAATCAATGCGATACTATAAATCCTTGTCCATAGGACTGATACTATGAGTTGGTACTAGACTGATTTCTGCATGCCCCATGACTCAAATATATGATGCCTTCAGCACCAGGGTCTCTTACCACCATGTCTTAGAGGAAAAGCACGAACATTCACAATAGCTTGTAATATTGGTAGCAGAGCTCTGAGTCTTCATGGCTAACCACTCCAAAGGAGGTAACACCTACCTGGTAATGCACTCTTTATTTAGTATCCTAAGATGTCTAAACGTGTTTGTCACTCTGTTATAGTGTAACTCCACTTAAACTCTATTTATACATGTATTTATTTTAGGAAGCTTCAACAATAGTTTCCATGTGGCCTTTTAAAGGTCCATAATGTTATTCCTCTCCATATTCTCTCTGTTACTCCACCCTCCCATTCCCACCTCATTTAACACTTTCTGTTCCATATTCTGTTTCCACCTCCATAACACCTGTGCCCCATACTTCTTCTCTTGAAATTCTCACTATGACCCTTTACTAGCCTACTGACTTGTATGGACATTCCAGTTTAAACACACATGACCAGAAACTCAAATTTATCATCCATATTCAAGAGAGATTGCACAGCAGTTGCTTTTCCGGGACTGGGCAACCTCATTCAGAATGACTGCTTCTAGCACTTTCCATTCACCTGTGAAACCTGTAGTTTTTACAATTGAATCTTTCATTATGTATATGGATTGTATATACATATACAAGACAGCTCAAAGTGGAACATCTATATCATGCCTCCTCCCTCCAAGGATCAGGGATTATGATAGAAGAGGACCAAAAGGATTGCAAGAGTCAGAGACAGTAGATGTTTCCAGCCAAGCACTGTTGGCTAGACATGAGACACCTCAGCTCCCATAGGCTGCGATTGCACACGGAAGACCTGTACAAGATCAAGCCAACTGAAATCTCATTATGAATGGAGTAGGGACTCATGGAGCCCCACCACCAGCGGAAAATCTATTGGCTATTGATGGTTAGTTACTAAAACAGAAAGAGTCTGTTTTCTTTATGGAGTTTTTTTTTTTTTTAAATAAAGTGTTACTGTAGGGGCCATCAAAATTTTAGACTAAACATCTTTGAATAAACCATGATGTTCCCTCAGTTTATTTATTTATGAAATGGAAATGTGATTGTAAACTTTTTAATAATATTACTTGGCATAGACAAGTGAAGAGCAGAAATTATGAAAACTGTTTATGTTATGTTTTGGGGAGGGTTGTTGTTTTGTTTTTGTAATTCACAAAAAAATCTTCTCGTTCTTTCATTGGGGTTGTTTATTAACTAATTGAAATATGTCAGATGCCTTAGTGAGACAGCTGGGAAGTGAATGCCAGAGTGATTTCCATGTAGGAAGCATAGTGTGCTTCCTGTCTTCCCAGGTGGGTTCACATGACTAGAGGAGGTGGGATTATTACTTTTATTATCATGACTATAAGTAATGAAAGAACATGAACAGCTCTGTTTAACAATCTTGCTCAGAATCCCCAGCATTTAGCAGAGCCTTAAACTACAGGGCTCCTTACAAAGGACCAGAGGTCCCAGGGATCTGTATAATTACCTAAAATTTTAAAATAAAATAGAATCCATGACATAGCCAGGTTGATAGTTTGCAGTGAGTCTTGTAAAGCCTTCTCTCTGCCTTTTACATACCCAGCTTTTCTCGGGTCACTGACCCCCATTGACCCAGGGATTCTCTGTTAATAAGAGACTGAGGAAATATCTAGCAGGCAGGTAAGAGAGCTGAGCTGGATGACTTAGCACTTTTATTAATGTCCCCACTTGAGTCCGAGCTGAAGCAGGATTTGTCACTCCAGATCCCCTGCCAGCGGAACATTATTTATGTGAGCAGGTATGGGTAAGTAAGTGAGTTAATGTCGCAGTGTCTCTAAAGCCAGCTGTTCCCGAAGCAGGGAAATATCCGGCTGTCATAAATGATCAATGGTACGAAAGGGTCCGAGCTTTGCAAATTTCTAAAGAAGATATTCAGCGAAGCTCTCACCTACTTAAACCAGCTCATTTCAGAAACCAAACTATGGGACCTAGAGCTTCAGGTTCAAGTTCAGAAATCGGCACTGCCTATCCTAGAGTGTCACTAAACTGGAAATGTCACAGCCCTTAGGGGCACATGGAAAAATGAATATTATTTCACATCTGTTTCTTGCCTGGTCCCGGTGGGCCTGATATTTCTCCAAATGGCTAGGTGGGAAAACCAATTTAATTTGATTGAGGTATGAAGAGAAACTGACAACGAGCAAAGCAGAATGCTTGCTTTAAGGTTAAATGGGAAGCTCGACCTTGTGCTGTTATTGTTGACAAATTCATCTGTGGGTACGACTTTCTCCTGTCAAGTCTCTTTTCACTGCTGATGTGACTATGGCTCACCCCTGGAAGATCCGGCAGAACAAACATTCAAAGATTTAAAGATCATCTCAAAAACTATCTTTCGGGTTCCTGAAATACTCGGCGCATGTTTAGCCTGTACAAACACACCAGGATTATGAAAATGGAGAAGAGAACAGATCAAGGCACGACTTTGTTTTGTTGTAGCTGTGTGATCTTAGATTCAAATTTTGGTAGCCATTATCAGTATATATAGGATGAAAGTAGTTAAATTAGCGTGAGAAAACCAAGGCTCTGCTGTCTCTGAGAACCCAATCGGCAATGCTAATTATTTGAATTAAGCCTTCAGAGGTGGTAAGGAATTCTTCTTTTGGGATTGTGTGATGATAATATGCTCTCCTTTATATAAACAAGCCTTGGGCTTCAGTTTTCTTATCTTCTTCTCCTAGCCAAAGATTTAAAGAATCTCAAAAGTGCTACTTCTGACTCCCTGGACATCAAAAACCTCTCCCACGCCATGGAGCATAAAGCATTCCAGGACAACATTGAAGGGAAATGTTGGCTCTCTAAAGGAAGATGGACTATATCCCAAATCACCAGCCCTCTTTGCTCATGAGCCACACTCTTGCTCTCTCCCCAGGGAGAGGCGTCACATTAGATTTAGCACGATCCATTCTGCAGCAGGCCTGTGCACAGCCTGATAAGCGAGTGAAGGGAAGGGAGAGCCTTGTCTGTGCTTCGTCCCTGCAGCGCTGGCTGTTCATCCCGCTTCCACCCCAACCGACCAAAGGCATTTACTAAATTTTGTTTGATGCTGTCACAGGACTCCTTTGATAGCCCTAGTTTTGCAGCCAGGATGAAAAGATTGGCAAGATGAGGGTGCTTTCTGATCAGCTCACAGGACTGCCCTGGCAGGCTCAGGGGTTTCTTGGGGAAAATTATTCTTTCACGGAGCAATTAAAATCCATCCAGTAATTGTGCCAGCTGAAGGATTCAGTGAGTTCTGAGCCAGTTCCCATCATGTGTGGATGTCGCATATTTCTTTGAATGAGATGCTCAGAACATTCCCTCCACAATAATCTGCACCCTGTGAAATACATTTAAAAATGAAAATGAGGCAGTGTCGTGGTTTTCTCTTCTTAACATATTAATACTGTTAATCTCTTCCATTGTCTTGGAAAAATCACAAGTATATTTTTCAAAGCTTTTTAACCACATGAGATAAATGCACAGCATGGCTTGGAACTTCCACTGAAATAAAGTGATATATTTGTTGCTATGTCAGTACAATATATAAATATATATATGTTAGTAGTTTAAATGGTAATACATTAAGAAAAAGATACCATACCCAATGCAAGTTCAAAACTTTGGTGAGCATAACTGTTTTATCAAGATACACACAACCTTTGTATATGCTGTTTATCCTAATGTTTTCTTTATTTCTTTGCTGTGAAAATCAGATGAATGACTGCAACTATTGAATCTGTTGTTTGTGTTCATAAGTCAAAGAAAGGCCTAGATTTCAATCAGAAACTGATGCTAATAAAGATATCATTTCCACACTCATGTGAATGGCCCACAACTCATGCACACCTATGAGGGAATGTATTGGGTTTGAAATAAGAAGACTTGGGCTGACTGACATTCTTATGCCGACACATATGAAGTGTGTGATTCAGGCAAGGCATTTTTAAAACTCCGAGTCAGACTTTCCTCAATCATATTTTCCAGGGAGTTTTGTGAAAACTGAATGGTAGGTAACACCCCATAGAATATTTCTTGAATACTTCCCCATGTCAAGCATTTGACCAACCGCTCTGGGGCATTAACTGAGTACATGCAGGAGAGACGTCTTCAAATAATAAAAAATGCATCCACCAACATATATGTTATTATTGACATACACACACATACACACATATTCACACACACATAGCTTTTCAAACAAGACTGGATAGCTTCAAAAATCCATTTTAGTCTACTCTCTGCAAAGGGAAATTTAAAGCCTGCAGGTGTTCTTCTCAGTCCCCAAAGGGAGTCATGCTAACTCTCCTGATAGAATTAGTGTGGAGAGGGAAGAGAACTGTATGAGATATTGTCTACAATCTTCATTTTGTTGGCAGTCACCCTGAGGAAAAGGGGCTCCTCAGAAAAGTGTTCGATTGAAGCTGTCTGGCTTCTAATGCGGTTTTCTACCTGATGGTCCCCTTTCCCTGTTGTTTTGGATTGGTGGAGGTTAGAGTAGCCATCAATACATCTAACCACAGAGAAATAGAATGGACAGAGAGGATCTGACCATTCGGGAAAAATTTTAGGCAAAACAAAGACTTCTACTTTTGCGAAGTTATTCCAAAGACATTTAAAAATATTTGTATCAAAACAGGAAAGGAGCCACATTTACTTTCATGACATGAGTACCCATTTGATACCTCACCAAAATAATGACAGCTTTTAAACATTACAGTCCTCTTATAATAAAAGAATTTTATTTCAGGTATGCACCAATATAAAAAAATGTGTCATCATAAATTATGATTTCAATAATTTAAGGGAGTCATTATATGAGCATGTCTTTAAAAGCTTAGAAGCATTTAAAATGTTTTATTTCAAATTAAGTGGTATTAAAATACAAATTACAATGACACAAGTTTTGTTTATTTTAAATATAAAGCTAATAAATAGCATTGAAAAAACAAAAACATTAAGCAAATTATCACCATGATTAAAACATTTGGAGAAATTAATGATACATGTGACTGTACATTTCAGACTGAATATATGGCTCTGTGAAGAGTATTTGACTAGCACGCATGGAGATTCGAGTTCAAACAAAATATATTGTATGGAAAATTCTTTTTTCAATCAGAAAAATCTAAGACAAAGAAAATGGAGAAAGAAAACCAGGTATGCATTTCACATGGAGGAACAAGCACACGGCTCTTCGGCTATGGACACATGTAAGTCCCACTCAAAAAGATAAAACACCCAGTTAATGCATGGTAACAATGAATTTGTAACTTACATAATCTAAAAAGATGGAAAGTTTGACAATTCTAAATTGCTAAGAAAATGGTACACATTAATCATGAAACTGTAATTTATATGTTGCGGAGGATAATTTGACAGTCGTCTACAAATCACAAACACAATACTTGGGCACAAGTGAGATGAAGGGTATATAGTTATTCACTGACAACATATTGGTTGTATGTAGAATGAATAAATGGTGTGCAGAGGACCTACTAAATTACACAGAATATGCAATGTACCTTCTTTGTGATTGCTAGCACTCCTCTGACCCAGTTCAATTACTTTATTTGCCTTCATAAGAAACAAACTCTCCTTATTGATGAAGCTCTGGGAGTTGAGCTATCAACAACACACAAAACTCTCCTAAATATTAAGTATTCTATATTTTATATAAGGATATTAGAAGATCACATAAATTTCCACAATTGACTTGTTTATCAATATTAAGTTTTATATATTAGCAAGTGAATATCCCACCTCCTTTAAACATTTGTATGCAATGAATGGCTATAGGGTACCTATGAAGACCATGATAAATGATATAGATAGATGGATAGATAAATAGATGATAGATAGATAGATAGATGATAGATAGATAGATAGATACATAAATACATAGATCGATACATAGATAGATAGATGATAGATAGACATACAATTGAGTAATCAATACTAGGTTTTATATATTAGCAAGTGAACATCTCACCTCCTTTAAACATTTGTATGCAATGAATGGCTACAGGTACCTAGGAAGAACATGATCGATGATATAGATTGATGGATGGATGGATAGATAGGTAGACAGACAGACAGATAGATAGATAGATGATAGGTGGGTAGACAGAAAATAGATTGACAGATATATAATAGAGCACCAGTATATGGATGGCAGACAGAAAGGTAACAGATGGCTAATAAATGGTTGATAGACGCCTGCCTCTTCTTCACTGCGATCCCCTACTATTACACACACTCATGCTTTAGACTCTCATACTCTGCCGCTCTTCTCTCAGTCAAACATAATACAGCATGAAGGAGTCTCAATTAGAACAATACGTTTCTCCGAAGTTGTGATTTGCAAAGGCTGAGTTTCAAAGATTGAGTCTAATGGGTCATAAACATTTTATTTGAATATGAGAAAATAGAACATATTGGAAAATATGAACAGGCATTCTAAATGGGTTTAAATCCTATTAAATAACGATTGTCGTTTAGTTTTAATTATAATTTTATTTACGAGGGGCCTGTTTTCAACATGTAATAACTCCTTAAAGGAGTATAAGATAATTATCCCAAAATGTTTAAATTTGTTTCTGCATTTTAGAAATGACAATAAAAAAGAAGCGTGGAAGATGCATTCTCAGATCAAACTATGAATTCATTTTCTAGGACTTCTCCAATTACACCGCTTGTATTACAGAGAATATTTACATCTTCTCTAGTTAATGTTTTAATGTTCAGGTTAATTGAACTTCAAAGCAATTCTCTGTCCTCAGATATGGCAGATTTAGTTAGGTTTTGTGTCTGTATCAATTACTTCTTTCATTTTTTTTTTGTGATAGAACACCGGACAGAAATCACCTTCAAGGATGAAGGCCTTATTCTAAGCTGATGGCTCTAGGAGGTATAATCTCTCATGGTTGGGTAGGCCATAGAAGCAGCTAAAGGTTAAGGCAGAGGGCAGTGGGAACGAGGTGGCCCATCAGGAAAGAGAACACTCAGATTATCACAGTCCAGCCTACAATTTACAAGGCTATCTTTAGTGTCTTGGCTCCTCCACTTGATACCCCACCTGATGACGGTACCAATAACCAGCTGAAACCCACTATCAGGTGTCAAACAAGGGGTCAGACACACGGGCCTATGAGAGCTCCATCACCTTCAATCTGTGCTTTGTGCACTGTTTGTTCCAAATTTACTCACCTAAGAAGCTAACTTGGGAATGCTGCCCACATTCATGCCTACATTGTTCCCAGATAACAGGTATAACAAGCCACATTATTTAATTATTTATTAACTTCTTGAAAACTATCCAACACTCCTTGTTCAGATTCAAAACGCATTGACATACATAAATCGAATCTACATGGGTAGTAGAAAAAGACAAGGTCTCCTGAGTAAATTGGGAGCATGGGGACCTTGGGAGAGGGTTAAAGGGGATGGGAGAGGCAGGGAAGGCAACAGAGGAAATGGTAGAGCTCAATAAAAATCAACTAAAAATTCATTGCAATAATAATGCTGATTGCAAAAACACCAGACATGGGGCTGAAGATGGGGATAACATACTTACTGAAGGTAAAAAAGAGTTGCCAATCTGTGGTCCTTGGAAAATATAAATACAGAAGCTGTCTACTAGCAATGTGTTTAATGAGAGCAACAATAACAACCAAGACCAAATGCAATACAGCACAGAAACATTTAAGATTTGCACATGTTCAACACTACCAAAGCATTTCATTTGTCCATCTGTGTAAGTCAACAAAGGCAAGCCTGATTGGGCTGGGAGATGGCTTGTGGGATGGAGCACTTGGGATGCAAGTGTGAAGGCTTAAATTCAGATCCCTGGAACTCACACAAGGCCAGGCAGGATGGCATTCATCTATATTCCACTAAAACCCCAGGCTGATGGGATGCAAAGATGCATTCCTGGAAGCTTACGGGCCAGCTCACCATGGATGTGCAGCCCTGAACAAGTTGCTCTATCCCAAACAAGATGAAACACAAGGACTGTCACCAGAAATTGTCCTTTGACCTGACAACACACACACACACACACACACACACACACACACACACACACACACACACACGGGTGCATGAAGCACACAAACACACACATACTTTCTTTCTTGATTCAGTAGTAACTTGTTTTGCTTAAGCAATCCTACACCTATCCAAGGGTAAGCCTAAGCCTCTTTCCTCCTGACATGAATGAAAGCTGAAGCTATTTGGCAACAATCATTTTGCAGCCTCTTAGAAACACCTATTATAACCTTTGCTCCGTTCTCATGCCTTGGCATTTAGGAACACTGGCGGGAAGACCACGATTATGTGGAATTAGATTGCTTATAGAGAACAGAGCATCACTCGGAGGGAAAAGCTATAGAAATTCTATGAATTTGTCTATAGCCAAGACCTACCCTTACTTTTGAGAAAGCTTTATGTAAGGTCTAACATTTCCAAACAAGGCACCAAATATTCTTTGCTGCTTAATTTTGCAAGCTGGGACTCTTAGGCTTTTGAAAGGGAAAAGAAAAAAAAAAGGCATTAGAAAGAGTCTCTTCTCCCAGTCCGTTCTGTCAATCCACTCCAGGAAGGAAAGGGTGAACCCTGTCAGCAAAGGCTTTTCATGAGGTTAGATCAAAGGCCTTAGGGCAGAGAGAAACATTATTTTCTTCACATTAAGAATGTTAGTCTTGAGAGAAGGCAAATGGCTTCCACTGGGCGAGACATGGATTCTCCTTGTCTCTTAGAAGGGGCAATTTCCGAGGTACTCAAGAAATAGCCTCAAAACTACATTTCACGCACGTTTTTGTATACACCTTCCTCTTCACATCTGAGCTCGCACTGTTAGCTTCATTCAGAGACAGGTGGAGACTCGTTGGGACACCATGCTTCTGACTGACATAGCTCAATAATAAACATGGTTATGGCATGTGATTCTGTGCTGGCGGCTAACGGGTGGCACATTTCTCCTGTCCCCCTGCTGTAAACTACAGTGCTTCCCATTTGCAGCCTGCAGAATTGAATCCCCTTACCACGGAAGGCTTTTCATAGACCTGAGCTATTGAAAGTCCCACTCCTTCAAGGGAAAAATATAAGAAAAATTCTATTTTTATGTATTAACTAATATATATGACAATATTAATGCTGATTAATGGAGCACTGTACTATACAGCAATGCATTTAAAGAAGGGGGAGAGGAGTGAGGAAGGGGGAGAGGAGTGGGGAAGGGAGAGAGAAATGGGAGGCTGGGAGGAGGCAGAAATTTTTTTCAAAAAAAAATAGCACATTCTCTTGCCCCCATTCTTTTTTGAGACAGGGTTTATCTGTAGCTTTGGAGCCTATCCTGAAACTTGCTTTGTAGACAGGCTGGCCTTGAACTCACAGAGATCTTCTTGTCTCTGACTCTGGAGTGCTGGGATTAGAGAGGTGTGCCACCACTGCCCAGATAAATAGCACATTCTATATTGTTACTCATCTTTATATCCCCAAACACCTTTTCTTTTCTTTATCTGTAAAGTTTCAAAATGCCTTCTTTTTACTTTCTGAAAATGTACACAAAAGTCTAATAAATATTTAGAGGAGATGGTGAAGAATGGCTTACTAGTTAAGAACACATACAGATCTTGCAGAGGACACTGGTTCAAATCCCAGCTTTCATGCCAGGCAGCTCAAAGCCACCTGTAATTCCAACTTTGGGGAATCTAATGCCTCTGGTCACCATAAGCTTGAGAAACAGTGGATATCTAAAGGAAGTGGGAGAAGAAGGATGAAGAAACAGCCCAATAAAGTCAAAAGAAGTTTAGTCCACAGAGGCATAATTTCAGAATCTCATTCTTGATAAAAGAAAGGATGAGATGCTCCAAGGATATCACAGAGAGTCTCAGTAAAGTGTTTCCTTATAGACTAACACTGTACAAAACTGTATTAATTCCTTGGCATATTAGAGTGACTATATCCACACCCTAATCACCATAGAATGAAAATTAATTTTAGGCACTCAATAAGTCTGAGCAGAATCATAAAGTAAGAAGTTCAGTCTTAAATCATCAAGAAGAAAGAAAATGCAAGTTAGGGAAAAGGCAACTTTCATATATCAAAGAACATTTACCTAAAATGCTTCCACAATTCAAACAAAGGTTGAAGGATAGTATTAGGTAGATGCTTTTAAAATTATTAACACTTGAGTGTTTGTGATCTATAAACCATCAGTTTGCAATAGTTTGTCCTGTTATCCATCTTAATAAGAAAACATGCTGTTTCATCGAATTAGAGTTGGTCATTTTTGATATATTTGGTCTATTTTGATCAGTCCACTGGGGGCTTACTATGTTTCGGTTTTGCTTTCTTCCCAGAAGGTCATACGTTAGACCATGGCTTATACCTAGCTTCTGTCTAGACTGGGAATCAGGATGTAGTGCCCTCTCAACCTCTTCCATCTTGTAGAACTGAAATCAGTTTGCTATTTCACTTACAATCACCATTCAATAAAACTGCCAGCAGCCTGCTGTTCACCTTTGCCAGATGTCTAGTTTCTTGTTTACCTATTTGTTTGTAGAAACACACCATTATTTCCAGAACAAGCATATGTATCAACCACAATGAAGATAATTGAAAAAGGTACTTGACTCTTAACATATGCAACCAAAATACTTAGTAACAAGTCATACAGTTATGAAAAAAGTTTTCCATCACTGACCTCCACTATAAGCCAGAGATCTAGACAAATACATCAAGTGCCTCCCCAATGTGATGCAGGATGCCTCCCTTCTGAGATGCTATTTTCTTTAACCACAGGTCCTAGTTGAAGAGCAGTTTAAAGGGATTATTAGGTGTAGTAATACGAGCCGTGGGCTGTGTCCCGCCACCCAGCTAGTTTTACCCGAAATAATTACACGGACACTGTATTCTTTTAATCACTGCTTGGCCCATTCTCTTCTAGGCTAACTCTCGCACCTGGACTAGCCCATTTCTAATCATCTGTGTGTAGCACCCCAAGGTGCGCTTACCGGGAAGATTCTAACCTACGTCCATCCTGGGTCGGAGCTTCATCGCATGTGCCTCAGAGAGCAGAGCTCTCACGTCTGCCCGCAAGAGTGGAGCATCTTGTCTCTCTGACGCGTCTGCCCCTGAGAGGAGAGCTGTTGAGTCTGACCTCACTTCCTCTTCCGCCCAGCATTCTGCTCTGTTTACTCCTCCCATCTACGTTCTAACCTATCAGGGCAAGCAGCTTCTTTATTTAATTAACCAATGACCTTCCTCCATCAATTAGGTACCACTAGAAAAGCTGTGTGTGTCCTGGTGCCACTGGTGTCCCAGTAAGGAACCAAAGCAATAGGCAAAAGGCAAAATAGGGCAGGATTTTGTTGTAGAATAAAGCAATTATGATTGAAATTCTTATTATTTCCCCATTTTTATGGGTTTAGATTTTCATATATTGTATTTTGTACAATTCCATTGCCCTTCTCTTCACCTCCAGTTCCTTCCCTATCTCACCATCACCTTTCTTTCTAACTCCATGAGCTCATTTTCTTTATAGCCTACTGAGTCCATTAAATACTGGCTGTTAATATGCACGGGTTCCGGGGCATCTAATAGAGCAGAGGTAGCCTATCAGGTGGCTTCCTCTCCTAGAAGTGAGCAACTGTCAAGGGCTTTCAGTTGGGGGTGGGGATATGTGACTCCCTTTCTCCTCTCGCTAGGATTTCAGCTGTATAACACTCTGCTCAAGACCTGAGTAAATTTCTACGCTCAGAAAGAAACATTAAAAGATCCCATTTCGTTAGGTGAGAATCTAAGAGCCACCAACTACCCTATTTACGTTTATAACTCCTCTAAGAAACTAAAAGTCTACTAGAAGGCCTCCAGTCCAGATAGTTTAAAAGTCTGCTATGATAGTTTGCAGGAAGACACAGGGAATAAGATGGGAGAGATATGACTGATTCCAGAAATAATTTTACCCACCAGCTCACTCAATATATAATAAAATCAAAATATGAGGAGGGATAGGGAGCTTCCAAGATAAAAAGACTCTGATATTAAAGTGTCACAATGGATATCTGATTGCTACCAGCTGTTAGGCTAGGTCAGAGTTGCCACCTCACATAACCCTCAGTATGACACTGCAGGCAGAGCTTGGTGTGTTTGTCTAGCCTTCTGTGTGCATTTGTGCATGCAGAAGCTAGAGGAAGACACCAATGTCCAGTTCTATCACTCTCCAACAAAAAGGAAACGTAGTCTTTTTCAGTTTGTACAGAAAGTGACGCGATAGCCAGGGCACTACTCCAGCCTGAAGGAAGTAAAGCCAGTGATCCACAATTGTGAATTCAATCCTTCAAAAAAAAATTAGCAATAAGCACATTGCTAGAGAAGTTTCTAAAAATAAAACCAAACCAAAAAGAAGAAGGAAAAGAGAAGGAGAAGGAGGAAGAGGAAGAGGAGGAGGAGGAGGAGGAAGAGGAGGAGGAGGAGGAG
>NC_022023.1:4860760-4873289 GCF_000317375.1 Microtus ochrogaster
GAGGAGGAGGAGGAGGAAGAGGAGGAGGAGGAGGAAGAGGAGGAGGAGGAGGACATCCATGCACTACAATTTACTTAGTTTCCCACTTTTTTCTTCTTCAACAAAGTTCTTCCCATTTTATTCCATGCTTAAGCCATTCTGAAGTCTCCCATAGATTTCTCTCCCATTACTAAAGTTCAGACTACAGATGGGTATCATAAAAGCACAATAGCAACCGTGTAAGTTGAGAAGGACCCATGAAGTAAGCAAGCAGTTTTTGTAGACATGTTTGCCATAAGCACTGTCTTAATGTATTTTATAAAATCATGTCAGTTTATACACCATTTACTAGCAACTCTATCAAAAATAATTAGGATTGATTGTTAATGTATATGTAGAGCAGTTACAAACAAAAAAAGCAAATATTATATGAGTGGTACTGAGTTATTTTAAATATTATTAGGAGCCTTAAAATATTATAGCCTCCATTTACATTTCTCTAGAATAGGAACCCTTCTCATTTTTCTTTCTCTGTCTGGTTTTTTTTTTTTTTTGAGTTAAGGTTTCTCTGTAACTTTGGTGCCTGTCACCAGGCTAGTCTTGAACTCAAAGAGATCCACCTGCCTCTGCCTCACAAGTGCTGGGATGAAAGGCGTGTGACACCACTGACTGGCCATAGGCACCATATCTTACATGACCCCCATGCCTGTGATTAATCCCACATTTTTTCTTAATAAAAGTTCAACAGCACTTTTTAACAAGGTAAAGTGGGAAATTAGTCTTGAAAACTGTTTGAATTTTAGTCAATTAACTTGAAATAGCAGCACGAGATTTTCTTAAACTTTACTTTCTGAGATAAAGCATCCTTTAAAACCCTAACAGCACTTTAGATTTTATATTAGCTAGGATGGATAGCAAGCTGTGTTATCTCCTAAAAGAAAAAAAGGCAAGAGCTGACAGTGGTGTCACAGGACTTGGAGAGTGTGAGTACATGCAGAGACTTGATGCCACGTATAATAACCTCGGCCCCTCTCAATGGTACAGATGGGGAGCCAGAACCCAAAGAGATGCTGCTCAAATCTCATCTCTCCTTAAAGGCAGAGGCAGGGTTCAACTCAATTTCATTATTTCCCAGTCGCATAGTCGTTGCAGACGAGCATCGGATGCTGTCTCCTGGGATAGAGACAGACATGCTTCCTTTGTCCGACAGTGCAGAAAACAAATAAAACTGATAACGCTAGTTTGCAGAATTTAGGACACTCAGAAACACCCCTCCTTCTCTAGAAAAGTACTACTCTGGTCTTGTCCGAACTACCCACTGCCAGCATCCCAAGTGACAGACATGACAATGCCTCTCTATGACAGCGATATTCTTCTAGTTAAACGCTCTCCGTCGTGTTTTCCAGCAATACACTACTGATGAAATATTTTCAAGTCACTCAGAAATGTTCCATCCGCTTTCTGACTGCACCTCTCCTTAGGCACATTTCCTTCTTTGTAACTCTCAGTGTGTGTACGTGTTGCGTCTGGGTCTGTGATGGACACCCATACCTGTGTGCCCGCTGGCTGGAAGAGGACATTGCTAGCCCTGCTGTATTCCCTTGAGGTACTGCCCTGCCGTATCCCTTGAGGTAGTGACTGTCAATGAACTTTGGGTTCTGTTTGAGACCAGAAAGTGCGGAGCATCAATCTCCTCCTTGCCTTAAGCCTGGGATTATACCTGTGTGTGTGTTCCTGGTGGCTTTTCAGGTGGGTTCTGGGATCTGTGCTCAAGTCTTCTACACTAATCCATCTTTCCATGCCTACCAGACACAGCTTTTAATTCTAAGTCCAATTGAATTAGACATGTATATGTATGTGTAACATAGTTATGTATATATTTTCTATGTGCATTTTCCAGGTACTGGATACACCCACCATAATATTGTTCCCAATAAAGTGTTCTCTAAATGCTCATAACAAATTGAGGGATTTTGCATTATGACATGCACAAATAACACAATTATAATCTTCTAACTCTAATTCTGTATCCCTTTATACAGAGTCTGCTTTGCAATTCTTTCTCCCTGTTGAATACTGGGTAGCATGGGGAAGGATGAAAACTCAACTTTGGAGACATGTATCTAATCAAACCAGTTCTTCATCCTATTGATTCACTATCCTAGATTATATTAGCTTGCAAGAAATATGTATAGTGATCTTCCAAAGTAAAAGCAGGTTTCTGGAAGGAAAAACTTCTTTCTTGAGAATATTCACTATCCACTAATTTTTTATTTGGAAGCAACGGAAAACTACAGTTCTTAGCACTATAATTCAAAGTGACACCTTCACTGCACAGTGACATCCCCAGAGATGCAGAACGAGTCTAATCCACCTCAGTGCAAGCAGTAGACAGTGTTATTTTCTACAAATTAATTTAATTGGTTATAAAATAGCAAAAGGAAGTGACTGTGTGCATCCGGATGCTCCCTTGGGAGCAGAGCTGAAAGTGGCTTTGAGAAGATGCAGGAAGCCACTGAAGAGCCCAGTGTTTATCAGACTCCCTAGCTGCAACATAATTTGATATCAAAATGACCTGTGTTAGCTGTTCTTTAAACAGTAATTGCAGAATGCATTTATTTAAATACACCAATACATTAGGACCAGTCATGCTAATGGCGCACAGCTTTAATTTGTTAATATGATTAAGCGTTCTTGTATATATAATTTGTAGCTGCTGGATGAATTCATTCAAATGCTGGAAATGGTGCGCAGTGGAACAGACAAGATGACTTGGGTGTTTAAATAGCACTGGAAGATCAAGATGGCTACAGTGACAGGTGGCTTCAGTCATTAGTGTCTTCTTTACTGAACATAGGAAGAATTGAAATCCAGTCACTTATCATTATGAAATGTTTTAAGTATTTGGTAGAGGAAATATTAATGTACATAAGGATCAAGGAGACATGTTCTCAGATGCAAACAATAAAGTCCAGGGAGCTCTGCATAGCAGGATTAGTGAATGAAGCAGAAACAAGGGCATTAATGAACATTCCAACTGTGTCTGAGTGTTGGGAAATACTACTTAACTATGTAAAGACGTGTTACATTTGTATATGCTGTGAAACATTATTTAAACTGTGTAAAGTGTGTTATATGTGTTTCTCCTGCCTTTGTCAACAAAGTAAAAAGTGTTACTTTTGTTTCTGCTACATTTCTTGAATTGTGTAAAGATGTGTTGCATTTGTTCACCTTGTCTGCTTAAGGCAACTGATTGGTCTAATAAACAGCTGGACAGACAAAATCTAGGCAGAGAAAGGGTAGGTGGGGCTGGCAGATAGAATAAATAGGGGGAGAAATCTAGGTTCCAGAAGAACAAGAGGAAGAAGAACAAGGAGAGAATGAGGGAGAAAAAGAGGGGTATTCCCAAGTCAGCCAGCCAGGCAGTCTCCAGCCAGCTAGACTGAGTAGGACACACAGAAAAAAAGGTAAAAGTCTCAAGCCAAAGCATAGATGAAGACAAAAAGATTAAGATATAAGAACTAGTAAGAAATGAGCCAAAGTTAGGATGAGCATTCATAACTAATAATAAGTCTTACTGTCATGATTCGGGAACTGGTTGGTGGCCAAAAGAAAAAGCCTGGTACAGTCTGGATGAATGAATAAACAAATCTCTAAATAATAAATATTAAATATTATTTAAAGCAAATTATACACACACACACACACACACACACACACACATATATATATCAAATGAGATGAGGTTGTAAAAGTGATATCTATGACAAATTACTTTTGGGAAAGGAGTATGTACTGGGAATTGAACCCAGAGCTACATATGTTCTCTAACGCTGATCTATACACTCGAGCTAAAGGTAATTAAAATAGGTTTTATGCTCTCTCCTCTATGCTAATTCACCCTTAGACCCCATGTGGCATCAAGAGAGAATCAGCTTGGGAAAATTGTTCTTTCACTTCCACATGCTCCCCTAGCCTGCACCCTCATGTAAATAATAAATGTAATAAAAAATTTAAGACTAGGAGACAGATAGTACAAAGGCATCCTTTGCCAGTTCCTCATTCATTCTAAGGACTATTGAGAGTCCACATAGAAACAAAGCATTGTCTCACAAGTGGAAGATTCAGAAGAGATAATAAAAAGAAAGTCTCTGTGTTCACTATAGAGTCTTGTTAGTTGGGGGAAATTGTAGGATAGGATCTATGGACTCACATTCTGACCAATTAACAGGTTTCCACCAGTCTCTTTTAGCTCAAGAAAGAGGATGGCATCTGTGGATAGAGCTCTATGAATCAATTTTCTCTTCCAGAAGAGGATAGAATCACTTGGAACATGTATTGAAAGTAAAGGTTGAACAGAAATATAAATATGTGAATTCAAAGTTTCAAAATAGCTGAGTTAATGACCATAATCTGAAAGGTAGAAGATTCTGGCTATATTTGCTTAATTTTATCTATAACTCAGTCTAAGAATTCCCTTACGTGACTGGCAAATATAACAATTAAGGTAAGAGTGACAATATTCAAGGAACATTTACAGATTCACAATGCACCTTAAAGTCAAGTCAGCTCAAAGTGCTATTTCAGAAGATGGAGAAAAATAAGTGATTCCTCACTTCCACAATTTGACAAATACATACTCCAGACAACAGGTGAGATTCCATTAGGTGTTCTGTTCCCAAACTGCTGAAACCCAATTACAGAATCACTAATGACATTTCATTTGATAGTCATGTGTATAAGGGTATTTTTCCACATTTTTTCACTTCAATTTTATCTTTTTTAACCATAATTGAATGTGTCACTGATGGAGCTGAAGGCCAGTGAATAATCTAATGAAGGTGAAAGTGCAGGAAATACTAATAATCTCTATTTTTGCTTAATTCTCCCTCATTTATGGTACCTACACTGCTTCATAGCAGTCTTGGGGATTTTATTTTTTCATGTTTGTATAAGATAATAAAGCAAGGTAAGTGAGGCACTAACACATTTTCACAAATTAATATTGCATTACAAGCATAAACATTAATCCATAGGAAACTGTATAGTTAGTGTTTGTTTCTGAAGGCTGGATTCAAATGTCAGGGTATGTTAAGAGAAATGGTTTGGGGGATTCTCAGTACTTAACTCATAACAAATTCTGTATACAGTTTGAAAGTATAAAGCTTAGTTATCATCTCTGACTGCTTTAAACAAATTAATTGTGAATGTTTATTTTCTCACTGAGTAGTATTGAGGAACTATAATGAGTAAAAATATAACATTGTCCTCAGTAGGTACTCGTTCATAGAGAAAAACATAATATGGACGTAGGCACAAGTAATACTATTACAGGCATACACACAAACACTTGATGGCTCACACTCTAACACTTCGGTTTCCATAGTCAGACATATAGATGCATTTCAAATAAGCAAAAAATAATAAAGAAAAAATAATAAAAGACTGCATATTTACAAAAAAAATGCAAAGTAAAAATGAGTGGGTCCTGATGGTAACTGACAGCTATCTCGTGTCATTGTGTTTTTCCCTTCCCATCACCCACATTTTATTGTCTTTTTAAAATAACTGCCTTTGTCTTCAGAGTATGCTTATGGATTATGTTACCTTCTTTAGTTAACAGATGCAGAAACTAGTTACGCAAATATAATAACTGATGAAAGACCACAGGATAGTTCATGCTTGTGGATAGATAAATCTGAACCTGGACTAACCAAAAGATCCAGCATCCCAAGAACCTTAAAACCTTGTAAATAACACATCTGCTGCACACACCAAGAAGTAATAACTTAATTTTCGATATGACTGGACTGCTATACTCATGAGATCATATCAGCTATGAACCAGACAAATTCTGGTAAACATGGATTGGGAGGTGACCAAAAGGTTTATTACTGGTTGAGGACCTACTGACAGTTTGTGGAAGTTGAGGAAGTATAGGGTTTTGTTGTTGTTGTTTGGTTGGTTGGGTTTTTTTTTTTTTTTTGGTGGCATAATCAATGGTTGGTTGCCATGTTCTGTTGGATCACCCGACACCCAGGTACATAGGGACAGACTGCATGCAGTGGGATGCTTTAAAAGAAAAAAAAAAAACAAGAGGGATAAGGAAGTGTGAGGAGGACACAGTGAAGGAATGGGGAACAGAGAGAGGGGATTATACATTGTAAACATTGTCATATATTGTATACAAGCACAAAAATTTTTAAAGAATAAATTCTGAAAAAAATAGAAGAGAAAGACTAATTCCTTACTTTGAAATGCTCTTTCTCCTATAACTCTGAGCTATCTATTTGAACAGTATTAAATACTTATGGAAGAAATCATCGCCTCTGCCTGTTTCTGAGAGCCTCTTGTTTACATAACTGTTACCTTCTCTGTTGCATTTATTCCACTTTAGCCTAGTTACTGAGTTAGTTGATTGCAACTATCAACGTTATTATCTAGATCAGGTTGATCTGTAGGCAAATCTGTGAGGGATAATCTTGGTTATTCATTGATGTAAGAAAAACCACTCCTATGTAGGTGGTACCATTCCCTAGACAGAGGATCTAGAACAGTGTAAAAGAGAAATAAGCTATCTGAGAGAAAGTAAGCAAACAAGCACGGATATATGCATTTTATCCTCTCTTTTCTCTCAACAGTAGATGGGATGCTTGAATTTAACAACCCAAATAAACCCTTTCCTGTCTAGGTTGTATTTCTTAAGAGTATTTGTCGCAACAATGAACATGAAGCAAAGACATTTCCTGGCAATCTTCAGTCTACTTCCCATTATAATAGTCATGTTTATTCATTTATATTACAAAAACTGAGGCATATATCATTATTGTCAACATATTACATAAGAAAATTAGAGCACAGGAAGAATGAGGTTTTGACTTTAGAGACTTGGCTAGCACCTCAAGGCAATGGAATCCAGATCCCTACCATATGGCACAATGGGAAACATTCCAAATGGTATATCAACTATTCTCTAACTATACAAACTTCTTGTATCCCTTTTTTTTTCCTGGGCCACTGCCACGATCACAACTGGATGTCTGGAGACACTAGTTACATTTTATCGAGCAATTTTTTTTTAATCGTCCAGCACTGCGATCCAGCTTTTCTAATATCAACTTATTAAGCTTATGAGAAGGCATAATTATTTCCATTTTTCAAATGAAACCAAGGCCCATGGAGATTAAATACCCATGATAAAGTGAATAAATTCAGATCTCCAGCAATCATATGCTAATTCTACTCATTGTAAACACTGGCTTTTCCCACGTTTCCATTGGCCTAACTCCCCGGGGGACCTATGAAACTACGGGAGATGTCCTGGGATGGCACTAGGCAATCGAAACTGAGTGCATAGTGGCCAAGGTTTCTGGACTCTGTCAGCGCTCTATAAACTGAAGGTATTCGCCACAAAATGTCTGGGGAGCATTTGATCAAGGCTTCTTTTGCATCACAGAGTTTTCTTTTTTAATCCAGTTGAGTATTTATAGTGTTTCCCACAGTTGTGGGCAGTTTTCCTATCTGCCGAAGCTTAGGGGAATGTGGAAGACTCTCAGACATGGGGCCGCGCATGACAGCTCTAAGGCAGTTATCCTGTGTGTTCCTCTAGGAATGCAATCATTTATAGTTGGAAATAGCAAATGAGGGGAGCTGACATGTAAATAATGCAACTTAGCACCTTTGATCCTCTCTGGAGCAGTGTAAATTAATTCTGATAACTGCCTAAATCAAATATGCAGTGAGAGAATTATGAGATTGCCTTGGGGGCATGGTGGAGGAACTGCTTGCTGCTGTTTGTGGTGGTTTACTGTTCACTTAGAGGGATTTCACTCTGCAGTCTGTTTATATCTATCTCTCTATACCTGTTGAAGTCACCTGAGCTATCACAACAAACCACAGTTGGATTGGTTTTCCATTGGTAACATACAGATGACGGCAGGTGGTATCACAATTGTTTCATATGCTCTTTTTCATATGCTCTTATTAAATGCTAATGAGCAATAGTTTTAGCAGGAGGGAAATGTCATTGTAACAGCTGTAAGAGGACAGTACCTGTTGAAGAGATGCTCTTTGTTTTCCAAGGATGATTGATCTACCTCACAAGGTGAGAAATATACATAAGTCATTTCATGTTGATGGTCATTGTCTATCAGTGGCTGGATGTGACTTGATTTTGCTTAAATCAATGGTGTGTGTGTGTGTGTGTGTGTGTGTGTGTGTGTGTGTGTGTGTGTGTGTGACGGTGGTGTGCCACTGTATAAATTATCCAGAAGTACTAGGTGAGTTTTTAATGTGTTTCACAGACAAGAGCATATTTCTAGCCTTGTATTATTTTCACAATAGATCAGAGAAAGCAAAGTATCCATATCGATTGTGAAGAAAGTAAGGCACAGATGGTTTTGCACCTCCCTTAGTTCACGGAGCGACTGCATGTGAAAGATCACATCCCAACTACTGACGAGACATTGCACAAGTCAAATTCACCGCCATTGGACACATAGTATTTAGCCAGCTCACCGAGTATAAGAGTTGTTGGTGTAATGAGGACTCAGCTTGCTTATTATCTAGAATTTACAGCGCTCTCATACCAGGCTTAAACCATCATCATCACCACCACCAACAGCAGAAGCAGCAGCAGCATTATTAATTATTTTAATACTGTGGGGAAGCAGTTAAGGAATGCATTCTCCACCTCAAAAAGGGAAGTGAAGATCTGCGATACAGAAATATATTTTTATTGTTGCTGTTTTTTAAGCCAGGGTAATGGAGGATCTTTCCATGAATCTGTTTTTCCCCCTGTGTACAATCTGAAAGGTAAAAAAAAATGCTAAATGGTCATATAACATTAGCGTTATCCATTGATAATATTTTCTGGCTTTTGGCATGCCTTTTAAGAGAGGAAAAATGGTTGAGACACTTCCTTCTGCTTGGAATTCCACATCTGATTGTAGCCGCTTTTTGAATGGGGAATGAGGTCTTTTAGGTGATCAACCTAATATACTGATGCTGATATCTTAGCTGTGGAGAGAGAGAGAGAGAGAGAGACAGACAGACAGACAGACAGACAGACAGACAGACAGAGACACACAGAGAGAGACAGAGACACAGAGAGAGACACACACACACACACAGAGAGAGAGAGACAGAGAGAGAGAGAGAGAGAGAGAGAGACAGAGAGAGAGAGACAGAGAGAGAGAGAGATTCATCCAAATCACAGCACATGTCTAGGTATGGGGGAGATATCATGGATTCATTTTCAAGCGTGGAACACAAAGAGCTTCTTTAAGGATCATCATACATGATTTGTCAGACAGAAACCTGGGTCTACCCAGTATCCTTAAACAAATCTGGAACAGAATAAAGGATGTTAGCAGTTGCCATATATTCAATTCAAATCAAAAGACTGAACGGGGACTCCTGGAGATGATCTTTCATTGGAAGAATCAAAACAGTGATGGCAAGTGTGTGGTTTCCTTTTGTTCTAGTTGAGAGTATATGGGCTTTCTTTCTTGTTTTTAAGAGCTCAGTGCTGTGGTGTGCTGAATGCATCTATTAGTGGGTTAATGGGATTTTTAAAAGGTTATAAATTATCTCAATTAGCTTACAGAGATCATTCTACGGGATACACCACTGTTTCAGAAAATACAATATATCCATCAACATGTAGAAGACCCATAACAGCTTTTATCGGCTATGGAAGGTGAGAGAGTGACAAGTGCAGAATCCCTGTCATCGGTGCAGCACTGACATGAGCGAAAGCCTGGCATTTCAACTGTTAAAATATTAAATTCTCCAAACTGCAAGTTGTCTAAATAAAATTTATTCATTTATTTTATATCCCAGCCTCAGCTTCCCCCCACTCCTCCCAGCCCCTCTCCCTCTCTGTTCCCACTCCCCAATCCACTCCTCCTTCATTGCTTTTCAGGGAAGGGCAGGTCTTCCATGAGTATCAACAAAACATAGCATATCAAGTTGCAATATGACTCTGCTCCCCCCCCCCCACAAACACAATGTATTAAGGCTGGGCAAGGAGAGTCAGTATGAGAAGTAAGCTCCCAAAAGCCATAAAGAGAATCAGAGACAGCCTCTGTACCACTGTTATGAGTTCCACAAGAAAAGTAAGCTATCCAACTGTAACATATATGCAGAGGGCCTAGGTCATTCCCATGCAGGCACCACGGTTGTTGGTTCAGTCTCTGTGAACCCCTGTGAGCCCAGGTTAGTTGACTCTCTGAGTTTTCTCACAGTGTTCTCAACCCCTCTGGCTCCTACAGTCCTTTCTCTCCCTCTTCTGCATCCTGAACTCTGCCTAGTGTTTGGCTGTGGCGCTGCATCTTTTTCCTTAAGTATCTGGGTGAAGTTGGTCACAAGAGACTGCCAGTTCAGGCTCCGTATCCGTTATTTATAGGAGTCCAAGCTGGTGTCATCCTTGTAGATTTCTAGATTTTCTCGTGCCAGGGCTTTACATGGCCAAGTGTACCCCTACTTCCCAGTATCTCCTTGAGTACTCTCCGCGTCTGCCTCCCCCAAACTGATCCTTCATTTTCTCATTCCCACCATCCCTCAGTCCGCTCGGAAAATCTCTTCTGTTTCCTCTTCCTAGGGAGATCTGGCTGTCTTCCCATTTCCCCTCCCTGTTCTTTACCTAGTGTCTCTTGGTCTGTGGATTGTAGGATAGTTATCCTTTATCTTACAACAAATATCCATTTTTTAAAATCAAGGACACCAGGAAAATTTGGAGACAAATGGATGGAACTAGAAAAGAATCATCCCAAGCAAGATAACTTGAACTGAGAAAGACAAAGATGGTATGTACTCACTCATAAGTGGATATTAGCTGTAAGATAAAGGATAACTTTTGTAACGGCATAAACAAACGCAGACAGATTGTAAATATATATATATATATGTATATATATACATATATATATACATATATATATATATAGCTTTAATGGAGAAATAGACTTACAGAACCACCGTTCCCACGGAGACCAGGAAAGCAGAAGCAGTGGCTGGGAGCACGCTTGCCAAATTTATAGGCAAACATTAGCCGGAGGGGAACACACCCCCTTAGGGGCGGGACTTATCCCTATATCTCCCCTTTTTGTCTAAATAAGACAGAATTAAACCAAATATAACTATATACAATAATAACAAACAATAAATATAACAAACAATATTGAGAACAAAAGTTTTGCTAAACATTCTATCTCAAGGAGTCTAAATAATGTAGAGAGTAACTACAATTATATAATCTTCAACTCCGTCAAAGATCTGAGAAGGGAATAAATATTACTTAACAAACGAGATATATCCAAAATGTGCAACAATTGACAGAGACAACTGACTACCTGGGCAATCACCCAAAGTCTCATTTGCAATGTTGAGTCAACCAACTTTGGCTAAGGCCTAACATAACTGACATACCATTATTAAAGGCTAAGAACTTTTCAAAACTATCTTACCCTGTCTTGGCAGGATATGACAGTCCTGTTTTATCCATTGATGCACACTCTGTATCTCTGTCAGTGGTTGAGGTATGGGCATTTCTTTGCCCAAAGGCCAGTTCTGCCAAATAAAAAGGCTCCAGGTGGATGTCTTTGGTGCTCAACATTCCCTCGGGAATAGACCAGTATTGCCAAGAGCAATTGTGTCTCACTATCACGAAACTCTGAGTTAGATTAAAAGGCCATTTTCTACAGCTCTTTGTAGAGGTTGAAGATTATCTATCGATACTGAGTATAATCTCTATATATCTAGAGAACCTGATTAGTCTAATTATAAATGACAAACTTAGATGACTATTTATCTATATAATTGTCAATATCTATCTAACTTAAAGACTAAGACAATAAACAACTGTGTAACAAATGAGGATAATGACCTCCAAATATAAACACTGTACAAATATGCATTGTAATATGGTAAATATATATCAATACACAAACATTATATAAGTATCTTAATCAGAGGTAGAAATGTACACTGCAATATGATAAATATATACAATATATATATATATATCAATACAACATATGTCAATACACAAAAAATGTTTTAAACAAAGATAGAAACATGCATGCATACAATAGTCAATATAATTTAACTTTGTATCAATATACAAGAATCGATACCAATATATTTGTCTAAAAGCAGTAACTCACAATTATAAATCTATTATCCCATCATTCCCTTTTTTTTTCAAAATGATCCCTGAGCTTATAAAATTCCTCCCCCAACCTCCCAACCCCTAAATGATGTCCCTAAACCCAGGGGTAAACTTTACTGGGAGAGGGGACGTCGTCCTCTAGAATTACTTCCAGCTGTCATGGGGGCGACGTTAGTTCTGGGGGATTCTGTGAAAGTAAAATGATGGTTAAATTTCAAGATCAATGTCTTTTAAAATTGCAAATAGTCTCTGAGTATTTTCTGGAGGTCTGGCCAGAATGTTGTACAAGATGTGTACCATATCAGCTAACCAAGTTGGGATCATCTTGTGCAGCTGGTACCCAAAACAGGTCTTGTAGTAGCGCTATCAGTATCATGA
>NC_022023.1:4876163-4876566 GCF_000317375.1 Microtus ochrogaster
GTTTGGTTATAGAAAGAGCAAGTAGGGCATTTCTTTACAATCTCCTTAGCTTGTTGCCATGTAATTGAAAACTCTTTCTTCAAACTTTTGCTATTAACATGATGTTTTTTATGAAATTCGGAGGCTTGTAGCACACTACCAATCAATAATTGATCGATTTCTGCATTACCTTGTGCTAGAGGACCTGGCAGACCCGTATGGGATCAGATGTGTGTTATGTACATAGGGAAAAGCCTGTTCCTGGTCAAATCTTGAACCTGGAGAAACAATGAGGTTAGTTCTGTATCACCAGGTATAAATTCAGCAGTTTCAATATGTAAAATAACTCTTTCTGCTTATTGTGAATCAGTGATTATATTAATAGGTTCTTTAAAATCCCTTAGCACCATAAGAATGGCATATA
>NC_022023.1:4878530-4886811 GCF_000317375.1 Microtus ochrogaster
GTCTGTATCAGGTTGCCTTGTCTATCTCTTGTAGACCTGCATTCATTCATCCAATGACTGCATTTTCCACATCTTCTACATAAACCTGAAGGCTGAGTCCTCCTATTTCTGTTATTTCTAGAAGATGCATTATTATTATTATTATTATTGTATTATTTCTGAAAGATGCATTATTATTATTATTATTTCTGAAAATCCGTTGTCTACAATTCCTTTTCATATGGCCCACTGTTGTCTCTCCCTGATGACTTCTCAGAGTCACTGCTCCAATGGTTTGCAAAAAGGCTGGTCCTTCACTTGGGTGTTTGGTATAGGGATCCTGGGGTGCTTAACCCACTACAGTGGCCGTCTCAGCCAACACTGGGTGAGGATGGAGGTGAAGGAGAGTAGTTGCTAATGTGGCCCTCATTACTAGCCTGCCCAGCAGCAGGAGTAGAAGGGACTGAATGGCTTGGTGAACCAGGCAGGGACTTGCAGACAGCCAAGAGTTGTTGATGTCTGTGCAAAGTTACCACCTTCTGGACAACCTCCATTTGAGGAGAGGACCACTGATTCTGTCTTGGATCCCAACCAGAGCCAGAACCCCGATGGTTTGCAAAAGCTAAACATTAGAACCAAGTCCAGATCATAGAGAGCCAAGCCAAGGAGAGCAGAGCTGTGATCCTGCAACATGGGGTGGGAGGTACCCATCAACCCTTCTTCTCTTAACTCGTTTCTATGAGATGTTTTGTCATAGACATCAAAACAGCACCCAGTATAGGAAATTGGCAGCAGTTAATTAGGTTATTGTGATACAGCTGGCCATGTCACTCTTACACTTCAGGAAGTAGTTTTTGGGAAAATATGCAAGAATATTTCTTCAGATTGGAAAATCCATAGACTTGTAAATAGCTCTTAACTGGTCATTCTGATTGAAGTTTAGAAAACCGGGATATCAGTAGACGTGAAATAAGACAGTAGGCATGGCTGTGAGATGGGCACAAGAACTTGGGATCCGCAATGAAGCCCTTTATTCCATGAATGAAAAAGAAACCTAGCTCTGGTCTGTCCATAGCCTGGCAATTAGGAGGACACATAATTCATTGCAACGGATGGATTTAATTGACAGAAGAATTTTGAAGACAATTTATCATCCATGCTGTGGCATGGTTTCTGCTTGTTGCTCATGCCTAAGGTTGGGTGGGAATATATCACACCAAGTGAGACAGAAAGCTGTGAAAAATTGGCCAGTTTGAGAAGGAGAAGACCATGTATGTGTTTAAAGTTTTGAAAAGGGCAAGGCTATCATTGTTAAAGTGTAGTTACTTTTATGTTAATTTTCTAATAAAGGTGGATGGTAATATTTACGCCGAGATTACAGGGAAGATATATAGAAGATACAGCAGTGGGAGAACATAGCTAGGAGGTAGCATATCTGTATGACAACATGTGTAGGGAAAAACATGCTTAGGAGACAACACGCCTGTGAGGGTGGACTTTACCCTATAAAATCATATGCCAAAACAAGTCTTTTCTCCCTTAAGTTGCTTTTTGTTTGGTATTTTCTTATAGAAAAAAAGAGTAGCTAATACTATATTCAAGGTATCCAAAACTTAAGCTTCATGTCAGTTCCGTAATAAATTAATTGTTTGTTAAGATAAAGAGACGAGATCTTTTCCACTATGAGATCTCATTCTTATTACTGGATCTCTAGTCCTATGGTAGTTCCTCAAAGCACATTAAGTGAATGACTCAAATTCTCTCTCTCTCTCATGTATGTGACTTTGTGTCTCGATTTTAATCATGTCTTCATAATCTACAAGTAAAACCATTAGTATAATAACTAAAACTCAAAAGGAAAAAGAGAGGTCATATCATCAAAGATGCTACGTCGCACTGATGCCCATATGCCTCAAAATAATTTTGTATGCTGTGCAGGATATCAGAATACTATTATAATGGCCACATGTCCTAACTCTACTTCTATGCAATTGTTTTTCTTGTTTGGTCACTGAGATACTATCTCATTACATAGCACGGGGTAATTCCATTCATGTGATCCTCTAGCCTGTATCTCCAGGTGGGACGATAGGCATGCAACACCATACCCAGTCCCTTCTATGTTATCAAATGGCTTCTTTATGCTGTCAGCTAAAGACAGTAAGAGGACTTGACTTTTGGAATAACTTTTCAGAAAGGATTTTTTTTTTTCTATCAGGAAAATGAGATCAAAAGTCATGAACGGGACAAAAGCTCAAAGGACCTACATCTACCTATAGGCAATGGGCAAACTGTAGTATCCTAACTATGGAACATAAATACAGAAATAAGGAGAAACATAGCACTGATAATCTACACTGTGAACTAATCCTTCAAAGATCTGTGCTGAATAATGCGTTTAAGATAGGTTACTATATAATTCCATTTATAGAAAGTTGTAAGAAAGATAAACAAATTTGTGACATGAATCATACTGAGAAATGAAAATACTAAAAGTTTTAGGGCAGAAAAATAAACAAAGAGATGCCGGAGAGATTGCAAGTGAGGAAGGGGAAGAATAGGTGTGTTCAGAGACTTGACTAGTCATGCGTTCATGATTATGTCTGAACTGCAAGTCACATATTTTAGTAAGCATGTCTTATTTAATGCCTGTTATATCTCAACAAAACTGTTTTTTTAAAAAAATACAATAAAAAAATGAAAGGATCTTATATTCATTGTTTTGTGGCCAAAACAATTTAGTTTTCTACAGCATAAGCTCCTGAAAGGGTAGAACCAGGCATGTCTCCTTTTAGACTCCTTTTCCAATATGTATGTTTCTTTCCAAAGCTCTACCACAGCAGTACACTGCTTCCTCTGTATCTCGGGAGACTGATAAGGTTACCTTTAACAGAACACACTTAGAATGGCCGAAATTTTTCTATGTTCAAGGCCAAGAGTGATTTGACAAAACAAATAACAGCCTAGGTAATGAAATAGTAATCTCTTTTCTAACATAAATGTACATCCCCCAAGTACAAATTGGAGGCTCCCAATGATAGTGCAATATCAATATATTAACACATATGGCATGCTTTCAATTTAAATGAATGAATATTTGCTATTCCAAAAGATCAAACAAATTACTAGTTTTAAGTATATCATTACTAATTATTACATTTCATGACATTTGCTTCAGAAATTGCTGCAAAATTGACTTAATTGCTGAATTTCCACAGTTTTTTACTTTTTGACTAACCTCTACCAGATAGCATCATGTCCTTTTCATAATTATTTTCTACATGGGACTTGTTATCAGATAGCAAGAAGACACGCTGATGAATAAGAAACAAAGAAAAATTGATTGTATTATTTAATTTGCTTCCTTGTGGTTAAAAAAATCTTGAAATGAAATTTCAAGGCAATAAAAGTTATTCTCAATTAGGACAGTCACACTTCATATGTGATAGCAGGCCATCTGTATGATGTGTCAATGTTATCACAGACTCGAGTGATAAGTCAGGTACTAATCTTTACTTCATTGAATAGTGCTTCGCACAAATTCTGCATAATTTTATGTTTTTGAAATTTTGTTATAAAACATTAGACTACATACCCATACAAACATATAAACAGCCTGGTCTTTCCACACCATGGCTGTTTCTTGAGTTTTATAACATGGGAAGATTTCCTTTTCCTACACCACCTTTAACTAGCTATCTTCGTATTTCCACAGCACACAATGCTTGTTCAAGAATCACTCTGAACCATGGATTATAATGCATCCACGGTTCCATACCTCTGTTTTCATGTTCTGACCTACCTTTTGTAAATTTAATCACTTCTCCTAAAGATGGATATAATAGCACTGAGTACTTTATTTTCCTTGCCTTCGAGCATATAAACATTTTAATGAAAATATTACTATGTAATAATTACATATACTTCTCTTTCTAACTAGATTCTAAGTATGGATTATTTTAAACTAAAGAAGAGAGGTAATTGCTGGAAATTTGGGGGTCAGGCAGCCTCAGCTTTAAGTTGTGTCTAATATTTACTAGGAATAAGTTTTTTAACCCCTCATGGCTTCTTCATGGTTCTTGTTTTTAGAAATGTATAAAACAGAAGGCATGGTATTTGCCTTGTTATTTTATGGTAGCAAAAGATATCACACTGAAATATGCAAGACATATTTGATTCATAATATATGTCCAATAAGTGATAACTAATTCTGCTGATACTTCTGCGAGGCTATTATTGTTTTCATAGTAACAACTGAAAGCTAGGAGATTTAAGAAATATACACTAGTGAAGATTGTTCAGCTACTTCCTACTTAGAGATGTTCAGGCAGAAGGATATTACAGATATTATTGAATAGTATTCCTCACAGCAAGCTGACCCTCACCTATGCATTGACTTGATCTGACAGACCTTGTCACAGTGTACATGAAAAGAATTGCAGCTGCAGAAAGCCAAGCGGTTCTTCTGAGGAAGCAGACCCATAGGAGATAATGAAAACATGCATCACGTGTAACCTTTCAGGCCAACTGTGCAATTGAACATCACAGAAACATAATGGCTTTCCTAGGCTGTCAGAATATTCTCCATCCCTACCTACACCTCGTTCATCAAAAGGCTCCATGCTTACGGATTCAATCTACATTCAGCAATAATATGCTCTGTAAGCCTGCATCTTCTCTTTAAAACCATCAAGGTCCCAGGAAATTATTGTGCCTGACTGCCACGCTCACTAAGTAACAAAGGCCCCAAGAGCTGAAAACCATGCCTACTACACTATAAATAAGAAGAGAGAGAGAGAGAGAGAGAGAGAGAGAGAGAGAGAGAGAGAGAGAGAGAGCAGGGAAGTCATGTTAAAAATAAACACTTTCAAAGTTTTCATGAAAAAAAAAAGTCAATGCAATTTGCAACTTCATTTGTTCCGGTGACAAGCTGATAAAAAGTTGGTGGTACAAATGCATCAGAACACCTGACACAAATTGAAAATGATTACACATTCCATTATCCCAAACTCCGCTGCTAATAGAAAATGATTGCTAAAGACAGCTTCTAATGTGGCTCAGAAACATGAGGCTGTCGATGAGAAACAATACTGTCGATTATCGGGAAAGACATGCGTTCAAAGGGAGGGAAAACTGCAATGCTTTGCGGTCCCAGCTTGGGTGTTTTGGTGCCTGGCTGTGCAAAAACTTTCATTATGTGCTATTTCAATATATAAGGAAAACTGTTATTAATGGAAGACATTTAAAGCTTGTAGAAAAGAGATTCGCGGAGCCATGAGTCATTAACAGAAAATAAAGACTGCGCGACCAGTCAATAATCAAGCTGGCCAGCGTGGTTCCTACCTTTTTATAAAAGAATCTCACACATACTTAAGTGACAGTCTCTGCAGGGAAAAAAAAAAAAAAAAAAAAACAGTTGTTTAAACTGAAATTAGAAAGCATGCCACATTAGAATTAAGTTTCCATAAAAACTTCGGAAAGAGAGAAAAGTTAAATTTGGCCTTGGAGAGATGGCTTCACAGCAGAGAGCACTGGCTTCTCAGCACTCACGCGTGGCTCACACCATCAGCAAGTCCGATTCAAGTGGAACAACACTCTCTTCTCACTTCCAGAAATTTGATTTGAAGTTGAATTATTTTAAAAGGCTTGACTATTTCTTCCATGTTCGCACTTGTTATAACTTCATAAATTTTCTTTATTCGGTTCTGAATGCACTCACTTTACAGCATCCTGCATAATCATGTGGTAGTTTAGAGACCATCTCTAAATTCATTAACTTATAAAATTTACCCGCTCAACTCATTTCACTCCAAGACATTAGGGAGAACAAGGAGTTCCTGAGTATGACTTTGTTTGTTTGTTTTTGTGTTGGTTTCTGTTTGTTTGTTTTATTGTTTGTTTTTTTGTTTTGTTGAGACAGGGTTTCCTGTGTAGCCTTGACTGTCTTTTGAATTAGCTCTGTAGTTGTGAATGGCCTTGAACGCTCAGAAATCTGTCTGCTTCTGTCTTCTGGGGGCTGGGATTAAAGGCACGCACCATCAACACCCAGCCCAAGAACGTCTCTTAATGGTCACTCCCTAGTGACCAGAATAACAGCATAGATAGTATTAGCTATACTTCTTTCAATGTCAGACATGAGAACTCCCCCAAAGCAGCATAGTGAATTAACTGGCAGGACTCTGGAGATGCCAGGGAGGCAGAAGCTGCAGGACGCTAAAGCAGCACTGAGGGTCTAGGAAATTGGGGCTTGAAACTTTTCTATTCTGGATGCTGGCTTTCCGTCTTTAACCTTTCTTCCTCTTTGATTTCATACTCCATGATAACAGCATCCCTGCTGAGTTGACAGTAATGGGCATCAGAACACTTAGGCTATGCTACTATACTATGAAGGAACAGAACCTACCTGAAATTTGTCATATGAAACACTGCAGAAAAAACTGAATTGTTCAACCAGGTTCATGTACCCACCCAGACAAATCACTTGGATTATTAAGTACTAGAAGGCTAGGCTTAGGGGATGGGCTTCTGGAATGCTGGGAAATTGAGTTGTCATTTGTAAACATTACAGGTCAGAGTTGGACAAGTCTCCCAAAGAAAGATGGGAGGAAAATACTATAACCAGAGGATTATCAATGCATTCAGCATGGTCAGGACTAATCAAGAACTCTGGGAAACAACAAGCTTCTAATATATTATTTTTAATATTAAATGTATGTTTACGTTTTTAAACACTCATCATAATCATTTTTTATTTTCAATAAATATTAAAGATGTGAAATTGTTCAAGATGACATATATGCTAAGATTTGGGTATGATTAATAAAATTTAAAAATGACATTGCCATTTTAATGAAGCCACTGGCCTAATTTGAAACAAGAGATAGCACCAGTGTGGTTAACACTTTTCATTCTTTTATCTTTGAAGAAAATGCAATGTTTCTAACTCTAACCTGCAATCTGCAGGCCCAATAGGCATAGTTTTTTTTAAAGTTTGGTATGCAATAATTCTACCTTTATTTATACTATGGCACAGAGAGAGGGGAGGAAAGGAGAGAGAATAAGAGAGGGAGGGAGGGAGAGAGAGAAAGAGAGGGAGAGAAAGACATAGAGACAGAGAGGGAGAGAGAGAGATATTCCTCAACAATCATATCTGAATTAATGTTCTTTTCTCAGACTTGTTCATTAAACCCACCGACAAATAAGGTTGAATCATGTACTTATCCTCATCCAACTATATTTTATCAGATAAGTAGATAACACCAGAGGCTCCAGATTATCAATATTATTTTTGTTGTTACTTTATGTCTCTTTATGCATTAGGCAACAGAGAGCTTCCTGAATGTAGGGTCCATGCACCGTATCTATTTTGTTCATTGTTGAATCATCAGTGGTTAGTTAAGCATTTGGTAGAACAGCTAAACAACAAATATTTTTAAAAGACTAGGTAGATTGAGACACTAGTGTCAATATAGAATTAATTTAATTCAAAGTATTATTGTAAGAATATTGTATTGAATTTAAATAAATATACAAATTATATAGGACCCCATATTTAGCAATTTTTTATTGTTACATATCACCCTAAATATGTCTCTAATGTGTGCTCACCTTACACTGTCTAACTTTCCATTTACTTGGTATGGGCACTCAACACTCACACTCTTATCTAGAAATTTCCTGATATTTATTATCAGGAAATCCCTTTGACCTCTCCTTAGGGTAGAATCTTCTACCCTCACATATCAATAATGCAATTTGATCATTTCCCTTATTATCTTTTACTATGATTATGATTTAATTACCAGCACCTTAAACTGTGGAATCTAACTTAAAATATGTCCTCATTTCTTTGGAAACTGACAGAAAATTAAAATGCATCCAGTATAATGATTTTCATCCTACTTCTATCTCTGTGAAATCTGTTCTTACACCTCTCCACAGGTCATGTCAGAGAGTCTTCACATTGTGGGAATAGCAGCAAGTCCGATAGGAATGAAGTTTAGTAAACTGGGAAATAACAAAACTAGATCCCGAGAGACACTCAATTTATCCAGGCAAAGGAAAATTTGGACAAAGATTCAGGGGTTATTTTGGGGAAGCAGAAGGGGTTAAAAAACAAAAAGAAAAACGGCAAATTTTACCTATTCAAAATTATCCAAATGGAAAGGGGGATAATGAGAGAAAGGGCAAATAAGGCAGGGAATATGGATATGGCATAGGTAGAGTAATATGACAAGATACAGCTAACAATAAAGACAGTTGAAAAGTCGCAGGAGACCTACATATATATATATATATATAT